>NC_081411.1:234346109-234445581 GCF_030272615.1 Cryptomeria japonica | reverse complement strand
CAAATTGTGAGATTTGGATGCAAGAACAACTAGGGAATTTGGGATGTAAGGATCCAAAATGGATGAAGGAGGTGATGGTGGAATAAATTTCGAAGGTTTGGATGGAGGAACAACAATTTTGGATGCCAATTTGGATTTTTCTTTATACTTTTGTTCTTCAAGGAGCCACTTAGGGATCCACATGGTTTTTGATTTTTCATTCTTTAATAGTTCCTTGGAACACATTACTTCTACAATTGCCTTAGGAACCCATATAACTTTTGATTTTTCTTTCTTTTTCTCAGTGGGTCTTTGTGTCCTTTTAGATTTTTCTTCTTCTTTTTGGATCATATTTTTCTTTTTTTTGACAAGTTGATTAGATGGGACATGTTTATCCTTAAATAAATGTGGATTACTTGACTTATGAATTTTATGCTTGGCATCCAAATTGCTTGGAAAAGGAAAATAATGTACGAATGGATAGGAATGATATGGAGATATTTGGATGGATGGAAGGTGCTCAAAGATGTATGCCTTTGTTGTGATGGAGGGATATAGGGTCATAAAATTGATGGAAGGGATGAAGGGGAAGGTGTGTATTTGGATTTTGGTTTAGTAGGGATACGAATACCTTGAGGAATGTCACTAAGGTGAAGAGCCTTAATATTTTCTTTAATATGGAGGGGTTCTTGCTTGTGAAAGTCACCCCTTTGGCTTTATAAATATTTTGACTTGTAAAATACACTTTTCTTTGGGAAGAGGACAAGAGTCCATTATGAGGTGGAAGTTGAATATAGGGAATGATAGGATTGTGAGAGGGATTTGTAGGCATGATGAATCCCTGAGGTGAACATGGAGAATTATGACAAGGATATGAAGGGATACTTTGATCTTGACATGGAAGAGGATTAGTGGATAGAGTAGGAAGCATGTTTGACTCTTCATTTTGAATAGGATCGTTTGAAAAGGTAGAAGAGGCTTCATGATCTTTCTTGGAAAGTGGATTAGGATTGGGATTTGGGAGGATCCTCTGCTCCTAAGATGGAAGGGGATCATCTTGGAAGAAATGAAAAGGTATAAAGGGATCGTCATTGGATTCTAGGGAGGTAGGATCTTTTCCAACCATTGCATGGGATTTGAGAGTTTTGGTCTCTTGATGTTTTTTTTATGATAGGACTTGTTTCTTCATTTTTTTAGATTATCTTCTTGACATGGAGACACTTCTAAGGAATGGATAATATTGTTGATATCCATGGAGAATTATTGGAAGGTATTCATATTTGTGTATGATGGGGAAGCATTTTGAATGGAACTCTCTAGAGTGGGGATGTTTGGAATTGGAGTGCATGATGGCATAGGATCTGGGATTTTTAAATCATGTGAGGAACTTGTATCAAGATTGGGATTATCTTAGATTTCCATAGGAGATAGCCCTTGAGGGTGAACATGAAAAGTGTCATCATTAGGTTCATTATTTGAAGGATATGATATGGATTATTATTGAGAAGCGTTACAAGATGGAGTCATTATGGAAGAGATGGAGGCTACATGTGGGCCTTTTCTAGACACGGGTTCATAATTTTTATCATGCTTGGTAATGACATCTGGTTTCTCCTTAGGTGAATTATTAGGATCTTCAATTTTAATCACCATCATCAAGAAGGTCTTGAATTTTATGTTTTAATTCCATGCACTTTGAAGTCTTATGGTTGTTATGCCTATGATATGCACAATAATTACTCAAATATTCACATCCCCATGTGGTCTTGTTAGGCAATATGATAAGATTATGCTCAAGAAGCTCTTTGAAAGCTAACTCAATAGATTACTATTTTGTCTTTTTGTCTTGGTGAAGAGGTCTTGTGATCTTGCATGAGATTTGGATTTGGATTTTCAATTACTTTTTATTCCATCTTATATAATTGTTTTATCATTTCTTGAAGTCTGGTGTTCTTGATATCATGAAATTTAATCTCAAAATGGGTCATTGAATCTTTTTGTTGGGCTTGAATGTCATATATTTCTCTCTTGAGTTCTTGAAATTTTGGGACAAGGTAGCCATGGTCTTCTTACTTCCATCATAATTTTTAGAAGAGCTTCTGGTTCGAGCAAGCATTTACAATCAATGTGACTGAGACCTATAAGTGATACAAAAGTCAAGATCAAATCAAAGCTAGTTATGCATTTAACGTAGTGATTAAGAAAGGTGACTAAGACTTAGTCTAGTTTCAGAAACAATCTATCCTATATAAGATGTCATCTAAGAAATCTAGGTTGATTAAGTTTGATAATTGGTTGATTCAAGTATTTGGGAGATGATCGACAAAATCATACAACACAATGACAGGGGTACACTATCAAGACTGTTTATGCTTAAGATTACAATGACTAGATATATGCTTGCTAAAAACTAATAGATTCTAGACTAACAGATCAGAGAAGAACACAAAAATAAAAGCTTCCAAACTATTAAATCAGAGAATCGTAGGATAAAATATGACAACGCAGACAATAATTTAGAGAGTCTCAGATGACAAGGACAATTTCTTGTACAAGTTGTTGCCTAGCCTTAGATGATAGCTTAATGTTCCTCGGATGATAGTCTGATGACGATAATGATTACTCGTATGACAATGTTTACAAGGATACATGATAATTCTCATAGACTAGAACAACAATTCTTAGAGGCTTACATGACAAAATAGAGACTCGTACGACCAATTAAATGGACTAGAACAACAAACTAGATGACTCGCACGGCTATGCAGAGACTTGTATGATAGTTTGTATATGGCCATAAGATAATCTGGAAGACTTGAATAATAATAACAAAGACTCATACGATGATTCCCAGAGAGAAGTACGACATAATACAATGCTCATATGACACATAACTTGACAAGGACAAAGGTTTGACCACTGAGTTTTCTTGATGTTTTTGATTTATTTTGAAGTTTTTCAAAAAAAAAATTTCAATTTTTGTTTTAGGGATGAAGACATAGAAAAGACACAAGATGAAAAGTGTTCCAAGAACAACCTAAGGAAGTTGGCTGAGAGATAAAACCTTTGCTTGCAGACTCAGGTACACACCCAATAGCTAATCAGAATACGATCGTTGAGTCTCACACAATGGATTCTCAATGTCGTATTAGCCGATTCCAAGCACTAATGGGGGAATGAAATGGCAAGTGTCTCGGGAGAGTTACTATCTCTCTTATACAAATATTATTCCCCTTTCAGGGGTGAGACGGGTAGCTTCTAACCTTAAGTTTGTAGTATTGGGTTTCATTCAGGAGGACCGCTTGACTATCATGCAAGCGTGATTTAGATTATAAAACCCAGCAGGATGTTGAAACCATGTAGTCACACAAGCATGATTTAGACTGCAATGCCCTACAAGATTCTCAACATGAGATAGTCCTCCTAAATGAAGCAGTGCCACTGATTATTCTGTCTCCTGGGACTTTCACCCCAGAAGCATTTTAATATAGTGAGTTGGACTCCTACCTTTGGCTGAACTCACTTAGGTTGTTTCCTCTCACCAAGCATTAGGGTCTTCTAAGGAGATAGACCCTCTAAAGGTATCAAAAGATCTCAAACTCTAATAGAAAAAAATAAATCTCAAGGTATGGATTTTTGATTATCCGAATTGACAAGATCATACTCTCCTACTCTAGTTTTTTCCCAAAAACAAGTAAAACAAAGTTCTTTTCCGTATAGAAATTCAAGTGTTCCTAAAAAGATTAAGAAGATAGAATGTTTATTTGTATCTCTTGAGGCAACCTAGAAAACAAAGATATTAGTAGTTCAAGTTTATAATCTTTGGAAATTGTATGTTTAATGGTTGAATTCTTTGCCAAGCAAACCTGCAAACATTAAAAGCCCAAAATAAGTTGCTAAAATATCATTAAAAAAATCATCAAAAGAAAATTCTAGGATGCAAACTATAAATTATGCTAATCTAACAAGAATTTCCATTCTTTATGACTATCCTAGTTATGATAGTTTTGATAGTACTGCACTCTTTCATTCATAACTTTCCAACTATAGAAAATGAGACAAATCCCTATAGTGAAAATATAGAAAAATTTGTTTGAAACAACATATCCAAACTGTGTTTAGATCCAACGGTTAAATAAAAATTTATGCCCTCCAAACATAAACCATTCTTTATTGTCACAGAAGAACAAGTAAAATGATAGTATTACACTCTATCATTTGTAACTTTCAAACCAGACAAACTTAGGCCAATCTCTCTACTGAAAAATAAATAGAACTTGGTTTGAAACAACATATCCAGAATTTGCTTAGATCCAACGGTTCCACAAAAATTTATGCCCTCCAAAAAGAGACCATTTTTTATTGTCATAAAAGAACTAGTAAAATGATAGTATTGCACTCTATCATTCATAACTTTCAAACCTTTCCAAATAAGCCAATCGCTTTGGTGAAAATATATAAAACTTGGTTTGAAAGACCATATCCGAATTTTGTTTAGATCCAATGGTTCAATAAAAAGTTATTCCCCATGGTGGGTTCCAGAAATGTGTGTGTGAAATTTGGCAAACTTGCAAGGGCACAAACAGTTCAATAAACCATTATTTGCTTGGGTTAGTTAATCAAAAATAACAAAATGAAATCTATTGCAAGTCAACTTATTGCCTCATATAAAGTGTGAGTGTGGGTTTCTCTCAGATTGCTAATCTATCCTGTGACTAAACTACACTCAAATGAAGGATTTTTAAATTCATGCAACTAGGCAAGTGCAAGATTAATAATTAAATTCAAGAATGAATGCAAGATTAATTGATCAAGTGAAATGAGATTATCAAGTTAAATAATAAAAGCTCTAAATGAAGTTAAGCTATATTATATGCAAGAAATTGAATTTAGATAAGAGAAATGAATCAAAGCTAATGAACTAGATTTCTAAATGGTTTTAAGATTAAATGAAAGCTAAATGAAAACTAAGCTGATTGATGAATTAAATATGCAAAGCTTGTTCAAAACTTGATAAACTACAACACAATATTCGCATAATAACGATGTAAAATTCTTGGATGCTAATTGAAGAATGAGAGGCTGAATTTATAGGAAAATCAAGAGGGGGACCAAAGGTAAGGATTGATATTTAATGAACGGTTGAGATTGATTCGAAGGAAGCACAATCTAGGTGAAATGATTTGATTGAACAATTTAATTCCATTTTGGAGAGATAGGATTCACTTAAAATTAGTTAAGTCAGTTTCTTTCCATTTTTCTACAGTTTAGTCGATTTATTTCCTTTTTTGAATTTTTGTGCTCATAATTTCTAATTTATTTTTCAAATTAGTTCATCTTTCTTGATTTGTTTCCTTTTTTTTGAAGATTTGTGGCATTTTTTATTTATTTATTAAATATGCAAAATATATTTAATTAAATAAATGAGATATTTGTTTTGAATTTTGAATTTGATCAATTAATTAAATGAGAATTTAATTAATTGTAATTGCCATGTTGCATTTTTATGCCTTAGGAATTAATTAATCAGGTTCTCATGATTGATTTAAATTGATTACTTGATTACAAGTAGAGGTCAGAAGAAGGCTACCAAGGGCAATCCCAACAAAGACATGGCAAAGTCCATTCTGAGTGGTTGATTTTTGACTGAATCCACCACGATATAATTTGAGATAGGTTTTCCCATGCTTGCATAATATCATATCTTTTATTTCCTATATCTTTTATTTAATTTTTTATATTAATAAAGTTTTAAACAATTGAATCACCAAATAATTTATTTACTCAAAGAATATCATAATGTTTAGATTGCAACAGAAATTCATGCATGCAAATAATATTGTTACCACACTTAACTTTAATTTCAAGCTAAAGAAAAAATATGTCATATGTTAATATTTTCAATAATAAATTGATAAAATTTATATAATTTTTTGAAGATAAACTATTATTAATGTTTAATGTGATCATATTTAAAAAAAAAATCATTTGTTTAAAACTTTTATAACCACATATAAAATATAAATAATGTATTCTGAAAAGAACAAAATTAAACTATTGACTTTCAAACTATTAATCACTAATTAAACTTCTTTATTTTCACCTATTTGTCTTAAAAAAAGATTAGAACATTAATAAATTGTATATATGCATTTGATAATATGTAGGAAATTGTGAAATTGGTTGCTTTTAACAATTATGGGTAGTCATCATCGGCAATACCAACTTTAAAGTCATAACTATCTAATCAATATCACAAAAGTCGTAACCATATCTTGCAAGAGAACTTACAAATTTATGAAGAGAGATGGTTTTTGGTTCATTAGACAAAGATTTTTCTTATCTTATACATGTTGATCTTGTCAACCTACTAAGCTTATAGGTGTCACATGGATACACGCCACTTTTTCGTGAAGGGGCCTATTTTTCTCAGTCTGTGAATTGTTTTGTATAACAATCCTAGTTTGTGTCTAGTTTCTCCAGCTACTAGCCTGCAAAACCAGAGATTTTGAGTCTGCCCTGAATCCTTTGCAGTCCTTGTCCCTAGTTAGAGCCATCTGCTACCCCATATTTGACATACCTAAACTTTGAACTTCAAATCAGTCTCAATGTTGAATGAAGATACAATAGGTTTTTATATATAAGGAGTGAGCATGTGACTAAAGGTCATTGTCAGTAGAATATGAAAAATGGATAAGTTTTGAAAATTAAAAAGAATTGAGGGAAATAAATTTATAGAAATATCCTAAGCATAATTTTGTGTCATGTGACAAATTTTTGCTTCAACCCAATTCATAGTTTATCATATATTAAACTTTTAAATTTTGATGCCGCTTGCCCAAAAATGATTAAAATCTCTCATTCTAGGTATCATCATGAGAAATAAATGATGAAGAATAAATGATGTTGTTGTCATTTTTCCCTACCATCAACGTGTGTTTCAAATTTCAGAGCCTAAATCCTTATTGTTTGAAAGATATGGTTGTCTTTCCTAAGTTTGGGCATTAAATTTAAAATATTTCAATTATTTTTCAAAAAATAATTTAATATTTTAAATTGTTTTAATATTGTGGTCATTTGAAGGAAAAATTTGTGTAAAAATGTCTTTATTTTAATTTATCCTTTATTCTCCTTCATAGTCAATGGTTTTTGGAGGTCAAGATCATAGTCTACTTTGAAAGAAATGGTTAAGGATGCTCCGTTTTCGAGCATTCTTAACCCATATTCATAACTTCAAACAGAAAAAGGTTAGGAATGCTCCAAAATGGAATATCTCTAACCTTATTTCTTAACATTGTGTGGTCCCGCTTTACATAAAAAGGTTAGAAATGCTCTGTTTTACAACATTCTTAACCTTTTTCACAAGAGATTTTAAAAAATGATAAAATGAAATGCAGTTTCATGGCATTACATAGTATGAAAAATGTCGAATAGAAGACAATATATTATTGCAAATTTGATCCTACAAGTTCTTTTGTTGTGCTTCCCATCCATACAAAAAGGAGACCTCATAAACAGGTTATCAACATTCATCAGATGTTGTAGTTGCAACTGCTCTGGTAGACGTGAATTGCAAGTCATGAGAGCATAGCCTATCGTGAGAGTATTGAAAGAATACTGCAATTGCAATTATCCAAGCATAGCCAATGCACGCGAGATGTTTACCATAGTGCTTCAAAGAGATGTCATCTCAAGGAATGAAGTGAAAAGATTCCACATGACTGTAAATCAGGAAGCATGGCAAAGGTTAGAACTTCTCAGGTAGACATGATTACAAACTGTAAATGCATGGTAAAAATGTAAATTGCTTTGTGAAGTTGATAAGCACGCAATGCACCGTGGACGTGGCAGGCAGAATATGGAAGCAGATACAGGCAGAATATTTTGTATGAGAATTCAGTAAGGGTTAATTTTTATTTCTTATTAATATTTTTTTTACTTTTAATATTAACAAAGTTTTAAACAATTGAATCACCAAACAAATTATTTCCTGGAAGGATATCATAATTTTTAGATTGCAAGAGCGAATTATTATTATTAATATTTAATGTGATCATATTTCAAAAAAAATCATTTATTTAAAACTTTTATAAGGACACATAAAATATAAATAATGTGTTATGAAAAGTACAGAATTAAACTATTGATAAGATATATATCAAGATTATCTTACTCTTTGAAACTATTAATCACTAATTAAACTTCTTTTTTTTTAAATTTTTTTTGTGGGGTGTGCTTCCTCACTTTTAAGATTAAAGAGTATAGAAAAATGAGTGGCATTTCGGTCTACGGGAGACATAATAGCTGAAAGATTCCATAATGATAAGACCAAAATTAATTAATTGCTAATTATTGATCTTAATTTTAATAAGACCGCAATTAACGATAAGATTGAACTCTGTTCTACTGAAAGACAACAACGTACGATAAGATTTGCCTGTGTTGCATGCGAAATATATTGAACCACTAACCAGGCCGGTTAAGACACATATATTATTAAAAATGTTGCTGATAGTGAAATTTTTTAAATTAATTTAAGAATGGGAGAATAAATAAACAATAATACATTGAATTTATTCGCATATTCATGGGCGAAAAAGAATCTAATTGTATGCCAAAAGAATCTAATTGCAGTTGCTAATGACATATTCGCATATTCATGGGCAATTAATAATCTCATTGTTTTATTTCTGTTATTCTTATCGTTTTTATTTGTCATATGAATGCAATTGTAGGCCAAAAGAATCTAATTGCTGTTGCTGCATACCAATTAATCATCTTATAGTATGTATTAATTATTGCTATTATGTTCTTTATTTTTGTTTAAGATCACATGTTTGATTTAGAGAGGGCTTAAATTTTACACAGACGTAGGTGACAAGAATAAATAAATAATCTCCACATTGGATGACAGTGAAATTAGATGTCTTTTCAAATTACTTTAACAAGGGGAAGAATAAATTAAGAGGAATATATTAAAAAATAGCAGGCCAATGAATCTTTTAACAAGTTAGAACCGTTCGAGCAGAAGAGTTAAAATAGCAGGCCAATGATATGTCTTGGAACATTTCACATTTGGACCACTTCAAGCAATTTTTCCTTCCAGATGTGTGACATGCACTTTTAAAAGATGTATTTTTATTCAGAATAACATGTAATATTCAACAATGAAAGCATCAATGTTACAAAGTAGTGGTATACTTAATTCAATGGTACGCTATTTCAAACATGCAGAATAACATGCTTAATTTAGTGTGACGCTGATTCCATAGGATTCCTTTCAACCAACCATTATCTTTTCACTACTTTCCATTCACTTTAAGACATCATTTTCAAAACTTTCATTCACACTTTTCAACTAGAGTCAAAGGTTGTTTAGTAGTCCTTATCATATCTTCCAAACATGTCATAAACATCTCTAGGTGGTTCCCACCTTAGATTTATAATCTTGGCTGCCACTTGGACATCTCAAGTTAAGGTCAACTTACCTATAGGAATTTGTCATCTCCTAGGAAGCCACACCTACCTTAGATCATCACATCTAACTTGGAACAACATTTTGAAACATTGCATGACAACCCTAGATTCATTATCTATTTTCATAACAACCTTATCTTTCATAATATTCATATTCCTCCATACTCCATTTTAGCCAAGGTCTTTTCATGGTTGAAACCTAATCTCAAATGTCTAGAAAATATGTTGAAGAAGCTCAAAGATCTCTAAACATGGATGCATGTGATTTTGATGAGAAGAATTTTACAACACACAAACCTCTGAAAAATCGTAGCAATACACAAGAATTCAACAATGTTTCCTTTACAAGACAAAAACTTCAAGATCCCATGTCTGATGGAGGGTTTAGTAAGTTGTTTGATACAATCTTGAGAAGACACTGCCAAATATTTTTACAAATTTTAATTCAAGATGGTGCAAGATTACCCTGGACTTTGATGTGATGCAAATTTTGGAAGAAGATCCCAATAAAGTTAATATTGATGATGGTGGACATAGACCTGAGCATACTATGCCTGTGTCACCTTCGTCCCTATTTCAAAAACCAAAAGTGACCAATACTCATGCTTCTACCAATGATGCTAGACAAACTCATGAACAACCCTATGCATGTATTTTTCATGGCCTAAGTTATACAAATGCATATACTCAATAGCAAGAGAATACTCAAGATCATGATAACGCTTATACTAGAAGACCACTTGTCATATTTGATGGCCATACCCATGATCGTGCTACCAATACCAAATACACACAGGATCATAATACATATATGTTGGCAATTGACACTCATTGGATTCATTTTGTTGTCATTGATGGCAACAAGATATGATGGAAGTCATAAACTAGCACTAGGAGGCATATACCGGCAGACACTGACTTTGGAGCATTCAGGGCTACACTGGCACCAACATCAAGGAGGATTTACCTAAATCATTTTGTAATTATTATTGTCAAGGCTGACATTGAATATGTTTTGTAAATGTATTGTAAGCTAACATAAGGCATATTATTTGTAATACGTATATAGATCAGGTTGCTAGGTTATTTTAGGAAGTGATGTGATATATCAAATGTGTAGATATAAGAGAATACAGCAAAACTGTATGATGTGAAATATATGTATGGAGATCATTTCGTATGTGAATGCTATGTCATGCAATGATCTATAGATAGCTTGGAAATCATTCTTGGAGGAGAAGAGATACCATTAGCAATTCAGAGTTGATGAACTGGTATAGAGAGGAACTGTAACTGAAACTCTATTTGGCATAGCAGATGCATTCTTGAGTTCATTTTCAGTAATTTACTTTGGCAGAAAGCATGTAGTGAGTGCAGTTCTTTAGTGATCAACAATGTGCTCTAGGTAGTGTGCCTTCCTACAAGTGTAGGCTTCTAGTATATGTAATATCTTTTCATATGGCTAGTGAACTAATATTGTGGGTCACAAATCGCACCGTTCTTTTTCCTCATTGAGGTTTTCTACGTATAGATTATCTATGTTATGGTGTTCATTTATGTGGATGGCTTATATGCTTCTTGTTATATGTTTATTTGTTTACCAGGATATATGCATGGTCTAGAAAGTTAAAAATTGTTCATTCTAGCAGAACATTGATTCACCACCCCCCCCTCAGTGTTCTTGGATCCCAACAATTGGTATCAAAGCTTGGTACCTCGGAAGAAGTATAACAGCTTGAGGAAGATCCTGAAACCAAAATATTTGAAAATGGATATGTAGAAGCAACTTGAGGTGGCTCTTGAGGATTATGATGCTGAAAGGATGAAGAATTGAATTTTGCAAATGAATTCATTCTTCTCCTTCAAGAAAGGTTATCAACTACTCAAGACAAGAGAAAAGAACTTTTGCAACAACTAGACGATGAGCAGAAAAATGCTCTTAAGGAACAATGTCAGAAACTAAGTCAAGCAAACATGCTCATTAAGAATGAAATGCAAGATCTAACTATGAGGTTATCAAAAGATATTGACAATAGAAAGAAGAAGGAAGATAATCTTGTTATATCTCTTAAAGAAAAATTTGATGAATGTGGCAGATTGACTCATGAAAATAATTTGTTGAGAACTAATTTGGCACACTCCCAGAATAATGAACAAGAACTTGAATGATAAGTAACCACTCTGCAAGATGATATGACTACTGCAAGTGAGTATAAATAAAATTTTAGGATCAGTGTTCCATAGTTGGATGACTCATTGAAAATCCAAAGACACATTGATGATTCGAGAGGACTTGGATTTGTACAAGGTGAAAGCTCTAGTACTGCAAATGAAGATCAGACAACCGGTTTGCATAACTCATCATAACAAAGGAAACTGGTAAGGCAATCTAATGCATATAAATTCAATGGTAGATGTTTTGTTTGCAATAAATTTGGGTATATGGCTAAACAATGTAGAAATAAAGCAAATCAAAAGATTGCAGAATAAATGTTAAATGTCATGCATCTAGAAATTTTGGACATTTTGCTAATCATTGTAGGGTCAATAAATGATATAGGATATGTCAAAGCAATTCAGAAGAACAACATTACATGTTATGCATGCAACAAAATAGGTCATATTGCTAAGTATTGTAGAAGCAAGACTCAATTAGTTAATAATTATAAAGATAGTGAGAAAGGAAAGCAGAAGGTAGATGAAATACAATAAGATCACACCAAGAGGGGTTAGAAAATATGAAGAATCAAGTGGAGATGGATCTATATCGGTAACTCCAATGGTAGAACAAATTATTCCTCTACCAATAGGAAATTCCACTAGTAACTAAGGCATATGTCTTAGGGGTTGGCAAAGTCATTGCTAAATTTTGCATATTACTCCAGAAGAGATCTAAGGAGATCTGGAAAGAGATCTGGAGAATTGTGTTCATCATTGATGAAGGTTCACCCGACACATAACTCTAGAACCATCATCCATAGGGTTGTTGGTGAACCATTTATTACAAAAAATTAGGGTTTTATTCACTGATTAAATAGGGTAAGTGAATTCATTTTCACTCACTGAGCATTCAAGCATTCAAAGTGAAGTAAAGGCGAGTCAAGAGCGAGCTGAAGCATTGTGAAAAGATTTTGAGCAATTATCAATCTTTCACCGACATTCACTTTTAGGTATTTTTCGACATGGCATCTGGATCTTTAGCTACTACTTTTATTGAAAATCCCACCATTGTTGAAGAAAAGGATAGGTTAAGGACAGTATTTAAGGAGGTTCTCAAAATTGCTAAAAAGGAAGACACTGCAGGAGCATTTTCTAGGGTTCCTAACAGCGTAATGTATGTTTAACGTGTGAGGGCATACGTTCACTGTACACTTGAGGATGTGGGCACTCAAGACATCAAAAGCATGTATCAATCCATGATACTGGGAGACTCTGGAACCATTAAACCAAAGTTCAAAGCAATTGAGGATCTAGGGTTAATCGATATTCTATACATACCAGAATTCAAAGATGAGGTGATCAGATACATTCTAAGCAGGGTTCACAACGAATTTATTTGGCTAGATAGGCCTTACATGATCATGAAAAAGGCAATTCAAGCTATCATTGGCTTACCCAGGGTCAGAGAAGAATCTAGCAAGAAAATTTCCAACACAGAGGTCGAGAAATTCACTGGTGCTACACCTGATAGCAGATCAATAAGAATAAGCACAATCACCAACACAAATATAAAGTTTGTAATCATGATCATAGTGTTGGCATAGTGTTTCCACTGATGTCAACCAGTATGGGATGACTATTGGTAGAAGAGATGTATGTGCAACACTATCATGAAGGTGTACAGGATGTGATATCTTGGATATCACCTTGTGTTGCAGAACACCGGTAAGGTAAGGAAAAGTGATCCCCGATGACACTGGTACACAAGTTAGTGACTGACTTGTGTCGATGGAATGATATGGTTATTGACATAGTGTATTATTGGCAAGGAAGGGATATCAACTAATGAGTGATGTGATAACTAGGTGAATTGAGATCAACCAAGTGAATGCTTGTTAGCCTGCAAAGGTCAAGACCAGTGTACCAACAGGATGGGCAAGGTGTTCGAGTGTTTGTTTGTGATAAAGAGGCATAATGTTACCTAAATCACATCAACAATGGATGAGAAGAATGAATAGATCATAGGTATGTTGTGAGAATGTAAAATAATAGGACTCCCACCTAATAAAGATGTAGTCATCATGAGAAGCAATGTCTGACAGTGAAAGTGCCATCACCAGATCACATGTGATTGTTTGAAGAAATGTTGCACAAATAAGAAAGTCACATGAGTACACTACAGGATGCAAAAGGAAAGATGCCACTCCATCATTAAGTGGAACTTATCTCTAGGTATGCATGGTGTGCATCATGATTCTTTGAGATAAGAGAGAAGAGGTAAAGGCATGTTGCATTGCTAGTACAAATGAAGTGTGATGTGTTTGTCACTTTGACAAACCAACTGAGATATGGTCAGTTGATCAAGGAAAAAGCATAACTAAGTAGATGCAAATAGAAGAAGAATGGCCTGACTGAAGAAGAAGTCTAGTGAAGGTTGATGACTTGTGTCATCAAAAGTGCTTACCGGTATGTATGTTTATTGTTAATTTGGACAAGGTGCAGATGCAGAAGACTTCCCACTTGATGGGAATGTGTATGCTTAGGTCAGTCATGTCCATAGACCAGTTTAAGTGTTCCACTGGTAGTAGAGAAAAGGGCAGACATGAAAAGGTAACCAAGAGAATGTGAAATACTAGTAGGGTTAGTAAACCATCAGGAAAGAGGAACCGGTAGAGTGGTTGGTCAATGATCCTATCCAGACTGACTCTAAGAGCCAAGTTAATAGTTGGTTGATGCAGATGCCACATGGAGTCAAGGTTTAAGGCTCACACTGGTTGGTGAAGTGTTGTGAAGATTTAGGTATCTCTACAGGTGTGCATTGAATATGGATCTCGTGATTTATGGATCAGGTCAGAGGAGTGTGGCTCAAGGAAGAATGAACAACATAGAAGAATTAGGGAGTTGTTGGCACCTAGCTCAAAGAAAGAAGATCAGATTGTAAGAAGACCTCGAGGAGGAAACAATAGTAGTATTAATGATGGTTTGATAGATGCAGGTTGAGGAAAAGGATCATGTTTCCTATGTTTGGAAAATGTGTACAGAAAGGCGCGATAATGGCAAAGATGAGCAATTGACTGCTAGGGAGATCAGCTTGAGCAAGATTTGATTGGATATGGTTTTCCTCGAGGATGGTGAGGAAACCCTAACCGCATAGATGTTGAATTGGGATTTGGCAGGAAAACCTGACTATAAATATGAAGGCCAAAGACATAGTTAAGTTGCTACTGAACAAAAGAAATATATGGTGCTATTGAAAAGTGACTAAGTGTTACTTCTGCATGTGAAAGTGAATCATCCAAGTGCTAAAAGAGTCTCTGAGAAAAGAGGAGAGTGAAGAGAAAAATCGGTAGGCGTAGAAAAGGTGAAGAGAGCTGCAGAGAATGTTGACCATGGACCAATAGAGTTTAGCACTGGCAAAGTGCAGAGAAGTGAGGAGGAGATCTTGCAGAGAAGAAGAGTAAAAGAGTTGTACCAGTAGGGCTTACCGGCAGGGAAGTAGCAGGTGAAGAGTACCAGGAGAAGTGAGTTGGTGTAGCATAGAAGGTGTCTCACCATCAAAGTAAGGTATATAAAATGGTTGCAAGATTGACATGTAATAAGACAACTAGTTTTGTATTTGAAGTTATCTTTGTGATGACTAAGTTGTAGCTCGGTGCAGGGGTTGGTGCTCCTTTGGGTTGTAGCCCATAAAGTCAGGGGTTGGTTCTCCTTTAACTTGTAGCCCATAAAATTAGGGGTTGGTGCTCCTTGGGTTGGTGCCCTAAACTTTTTAATAGTGTTTTCATTGTATTGGAGAAGTAGACTACAACAACATTGCTCACTGAGGTTTTCCCCATCTTTGTCTTTCCTCGTATATATTGGTGTTACATGATGTCGCTTGTGTGATTGCAATTGTGTTGGTCTCCCCACTAACTGGTAAGTCTGTATTGAGTTACATTTATTAACCAGAATGCTCACATAGGATAGCTAAAGGGAAAATTTTGAGAACCACCGATTCACCCCCACCCTCTCTCAGTGGTACATGGTGTCTAACACATAGGTTACAAGGTAACTCAATCCAACTAATTGAATTATGTTTCTAATTCATGCATTCATGTTGCATATCAGATGCTAAGGAATAATGTGAAATTTGACTTATGTGAGTGGATGAGGAGTGAGTTCATGTTAAACATTGGAAAGATCAAAGGAATCAAAAAAGGAACTTTTAGATATGGAAACTTGATTGTTTTCTTAATGATTTATTTCCTAAATGAGCTACCCGGTCTAGGGAAGAAGAATTGGGCTCATGACATATCGGTAGGTATGCATATCAAGGCAGCTATCATCGGTCATGGTATAGGCAAAGATGGGAAAATTTTGGGGTATTTTAACTTTTCAAGAAAACATAAGGAAAAGGGAGAGAATTTAAAAAAACATTATGGAGAAGTATTCCATTGATATCTATTTCATGGTAAAAAATGATGAAACTCTTATGGGAGCAGTTGAACCTATGCAAATCTGGGTTACTGAGCTTGGATATTAGGTGGATGATAGCATTTTTTAACTTTATGCAAAGATGTTGTTAGATGCCTCATTAGATGATAAGACATAACATTTTGGTACAATAGGAGAGAAGGCTCTTGAAGTGAGAACCAGTTTTATCAAGAAGAGAAGAAAAAAGAAAATAGAAAAGATGTATGCATATGAACAAGATGTGCTTTATAAGATAGACACTCAACTGGGTTCCAAATCAAAATAGGCTGCTAAACCAACAAAGGTTGGTACTGTAGAATTATAGAAGCCACAAGTTCACATTTCCCCTATCACTTCAAACTCTGATCCTGAGGATAACGAACCTCTGGCTTTCAGAAGTGTACAAAGGAAGAATGTGGTAAAACCAATAGTAGAACAAAAGAAGGTAGAGCCTAGGAGGAGACTTGTCAAAAAGGAAACTAAGCCTACTACACCTCCACCATCGGCAAGGAAGCCTATGCACAAGAGGAAACTAGTCACACTGGCTACCACAAGCAAAAAGTAGAAGGGTGATTATACTAGAACTAGTAAGACCACAATGACTTGTGTTGAGCTTGTTGATGAAATTACAAAAGATGGAATATTGAAAAATATATCAAAGTATTATGAAGATTTAGAAAAGAATGATCAAAGTGAATTAGAAGAGGCTATTTTATTTTATATAGACATGTATAAGAATGCCTTAATTGAAATTTTGAAGGAGATACCTTTATCCTTGTATAATAAACTTGAGGCTAGGAGAGTTGACACTATCAAGAGAGATGGGTAGATCAAAGAAGTAGCACTTTTGGAATTGTGTGATACTGTAAATAATGAGGAAATGAAAAGATGTATAGACACTACAAATAAGACAATCTTCAGTTGTAAATCCATCTAGATAAGCCTTATGATGGGGATAGTAAATGAGGTGGTAAATGAGACAAGGAAGGGATGGTCCAAATTCTTTGAGAAAAACCCAGACTTTCTCACATCTCAAGAAGAATTTGCAAGGGAAACATCTTCCACCATTCCTAACAAATCATAATGGAAAGGTATTTTGGGTAGTTCAACTCTAGTTTTGACACAACCCCTAGTAACTATAGATACTCAAACACAACCGACAGCTAAGGAGAGTGTACAATATGTACTGACACAAACCTTTTTTGAGCAAGGGAATGTACATGACATTCGAAATTCTATGGATAATACTCCACCGATAGTAACTGACACTGCACCAAGTGGCAAAGCCACCAGTGCAATAAAGGTTGAGATGGACAAGGTAAAAGCAACTAAGTCCATACTGGCAGGTAACACTGATTACCCAACAAAGGTCTTGGAAATTGAAAATTCTTAGGTTGAGATGAAATCAGTCTCTGAGTTGATTCCAACTGAATTAATGATGATGGCCACTCAGAAAATACTGAAGGAAGGTACTATAGATAAAGGATTAATTGATCAATCAATCTCTGTATTGTACAAATTATTACCTGATTGTTAGATTGAAGATAGAGCAAGCCCTTCTGGTAATCTCAAGATTCTAATACAGCACATATCCAACAATTTTCAATCTCTGAGGTAGATACCAGACAAACACGCTTTGGACAATTTGATAGCAGCAAAAAAAACATTTTTTGATCAGCTTATAGAAATAGGGAAGAAGAAAATTGAGGACAAACTTATCCCTATTGAGGTTTTTTTTTTAAAATGTACAAATATCTACAAAGTGTGTTGTAACATAGAATGTCTTACAGCTAATGTAGATAGCAGATTGAAGGAGTTATATGATAAGATGGCTAAAATTGCTAACTCTTCTAATGGATTGACTAAACTAACCACATCTATTGATGGACAAATTTTTCCTTGGAAAACCATTTTTTTTCTTTTGAGAAGGAGAGAGATAAAATCATGAGAAGAGCAAGAAATCTAAGAGGATTGGTAAGTCTTAGATTAGATTCATTGGGTGTTCACAAGAAAGAGTGCATGGATATGATAGCTAAACCCACATCGATAGATATCCAAGAGAAAGAAAAACTTTCCCACTTACTAAGTGGAGTTACATCTATTTTTGATACCTTCAAATCTAGTTGGGATACATATCTTCAATTATTACAAAAGGCATACCAGAAAATCCTGAAAATGACTAAGCTCCAGTGAAACTAAAAGTATTTTTTTTCTTTCAATTATTTCACTAATCTTTGGCATTAATGTCAAAGGGGGAGTATGTCCATATCTGAAAAATATCAAGGAAACACATTTCAGATGGAGTGTATTGCTCAGGGGGAGCATATCGATAGGGAATCCATTTTTCACATGAGTCTCGCCATCAATGCCAAAGGGGGAGATTGTTGGCAATTGACACTCATTGGATTCATTTTGTTGTCATTGATGGCAATAAGATATGATGCAATTCATATACCAGCACTAGGAGGCATATAACAACAAATACCAGCTTTCGAGCATTTAGGGCTACACCAACACCAACACTGACACCGGCACCGGCACCGACATCAATACTTCTTTGGAAGCTGACATCAAGGAGGATTTAATTAAATAATTTTGTAATTATTATTGTCAAGGATGACATTGAATATATTTTATAAATGTATTGTAGGACAACATAAGGAATATTATTTGTAATAGGTATATAGATGAGTTTGCTAGGTTATTTTAGAAAGATATGATATATCAAATGTGTGGATATAGGAGAATATAGCAGAACTGTATGATGCGAAATATATGTATGGAGAGAATTTTGTATGACAATGGTATATCATGCAATGATCTGTAGATAGCTTGAAAATAATTCTCGGAGAAAGAGAGATACTGGTAGCAGTTCAGAGTTTATGAACTGGTACAGAGTAGAACCAGAACCAGAAGCAAAACTCTATTTGTCATAGCAGATGCATTCTTGAGTTCATTTTTAGTAATTTACTTTGGCATAAAGGTTCTAGTCAGTGAGGTTCTTTAGTGATGAGCAATATTCTCTAGGCAGTGTGCCTTCCTACAGGTGTGGGCACCTATTATATGTAATATCTTTTCATATGGCCAGTGAACTGATATTGTGGATCACAAATCCCACTGTAGTTTTTCCTCATTGAGGTTTTCCATGTATAAAATATGTGTGTTATGGTGTTCATTTATGTGGATAGTTTATTTCCTTCTTGTTATATGTTTATTTGTTTGTCGGTATATATATGCATGGTCTAGAAAGTTAAAAATTGTTCATTCCAGCAGAACACTGATTTACCCCACTTCTTAGTGTTCTTGGATCCCAACAATATAATCACCGAAGGACTAGTGCATATCATTACAATAACATACTAGATGGCTCATTCAATAACTACATTCCTCCACCACTAAAATACATATATTCTTTTGATTGATTTTTTATTTTTAGTTCTTTTCCAAGAACTTTTTTGATGTTTTTGGATTTTGTAGATTGATATTTGAATGATTTTGGATGATTTTTCTCAAGATCAATATATGAATATTTTTGGTTGATTTTTTCAAGACTTTTTATGATTTTTAGGATTTTTTTATGACTTTTTAGGATTTTTAGGATTTTTTAAGTTATTCCCCTAGTGTGTAGACTAGTATGACATGATGATCTACAAAAGGTGATAGTACGATGAAAGAATAAGTATCTGGTAGAATATTGAGAGTGGGGGGGAGGGTGAATCAAGATATTGAAAAACTGATATAAAGCTCTGAAACCCATATTCAATCACACAAAGTAGGCATATCTTAGTCAAGATCAATATTCATAAGAATACTTGACATCAATTGGTTTAACTGTTATGATAAATTAATAGTAAACAATTTTAATCTTGTAAGCATCAACATTGCTTAATCCAAACTCAACATATTCATCTCTTAATGCTTCTAGTTACGACGCCTTATTAGAAGTTAACCAAATCAACAAAAAAGATCATAACTAAAAACAAAATTCACCACTTGATAGAAATGTTTATACGTGGAAAACCCAAATAGGTAAAAATCACGGTTAGTTGAGACTCACAAGGATAGCTATCTGAACTCTTATGAAGTTCTCCTTGTTAGGAGCCAGGCCTATTAAAGCTCTACAATAAGTCATGTTAAAGAATTAATTCCGGTTAGGAATCACCCGGTTAAAGGATTTACAAATGCTTTGATGAAAAGAACAATACCCTGTTAGGAGTAACCTCGTTAGAGGATTTAATAATCCAAGCTACTGGACCACCTCGTTACAGGATTTAATGAGTAAACCAGCTTGTTAGAGCTTACCCAATTAAGGGATTTCACTTTTGTTGTAATTGTTAGAAAACAACAAGTTTTCTTGATCTGTCTAAGTAGAACTACATTTGCTTGATCAGATCATTTTAAGCTTCAATCTGCCTTCACTCAAAGTGCAGATCCATTCATTGGTTAGGCAACTACACACTCAATAGGTTTCTATCAATCTTGCCAACAACCTTTACAAACAACTTCATCGACCTTAAATACAAATCAATAAGGTCAATAACACAACAAAAACCTAATTCTCATCATCGAGATTACAAACAAGTTGGTACAATCTAGACCATTAGAAATCATGTCAATCTCTTCACATTCTTCAAGAAAATTTGAACTACTCCATGATCACCGTTTCATTAGACTTTGTAACTCATCACGCATTGTGCATTAAATGGAACCACTTTTCTCCTTCCCTAGACAAAAACAAATGCGCCAAAGCAATTTGAACTTATCCTCGTACAACGATCACATGTGTCTCCATCATTACTGCTCATCAGATAATAAACCAACAAACTTAATCAATTAGGGTTTAACAACTGATAGGGTTTACTGGTTACATTACATTGAAAGGTTAAATCCTTTACATCAGTTTACCATTTCAACTTACAAGCTTTACATACCGGTTTACAACATCTTCAACAAATCTTTTCTTACTGGTTACTAGCCATTATCAAAAACAACAATATCAACAATAACATGAATACCATTATCGGTTCAATTGACATCAATGACATCATATCATTAATGCAATCTCTATACTAAATGCCAACAGAATGCATGTGGAGACAATGAATTTTTGACATGACCTATGTTAATGCAATATGCATAGTGAATATGCATTTCCTATTCGAAAAAGGATGATTGTCTTTGTTTATCCTTTTGTAATACACCATTCGACTTGGAGGTAGAAAAAATTTCATAGATAAGTGGTCAATCGATCCTTAAGGTCCCTTTTAACATCCAAATTAACACACTTAGTGACTAGGATTTACAAATGGAGATAGAGAAAACTTCCCCATTGATTCTTAAAACTTTGACCTTCTTTTGCCCATGTGTGTGAAAATGAGTTAATTCTCACTCTTGTGTTCACTAAATATCCTTAGATCCTATATGACTAGCTACGTGGATTATTCTCAGTTCAAAAGTATCCTAAATAGACCCTCGCTGCTAGCAAGCTTTTAGAGCTCCAACAAGGTTATAGACTATAATTTCTCAAATATTGCTCCATTGCCAGCAAGTGTTCATAGCCCTGATGGAGTTACTTGCATGTTCCCATAGTCATTTCTTTTTTGCCTTGAGATGAATATTTGGCATATCACTTTTTCTTTTTAATTTTCTTCTCTTGACTTGCAAGTAATAAAACCTACTTGGGTGTGACCGTTGCAGTTGCGCTGAAGTAGAATTTTAGATTTTTCACTAGTCATATGATCAACTAGATGTCTAGAATTAATTAGATATTTTGTTAATGTGTTTGAGATATGGCGATTGATAGATTTTGGGTTAACAAGTCTCAAATAGTACAATCACTACCCAACCATAAGTAAAGTTTCATCACAAGGTAATATCAAAAATTAATAACATTAGGATATAAAAGACTTCATGTTTGAATATCTAAGAAAAGAGATTACCCTTGTTTCTCTTGAATGCAAACAAATGATAAACTTGGCCAATTGCCTTGTTTTATTGATGCTAATATATGCTAGTTTAATTTTTTTGCAAATTTGATGCTTTGGCAAAAGAAACTATATGTGATGTAGTGCTTTCAATAAAATGAGATGCAATGCGGAAAGAAAAACCTAAACTAACCCAGCCCTTAGATATAGTATCGTTTAAGGTGCATGTTGTTCATAGGGTTAGGGATTTTTTTGTAGGTTGTTCATTGGTCTTTGTTTGAAAAGTCAGATAGAGATGTATTTTTCAATAGAATATAAAGACTTAGCTAAGTGTACATGTTCAACATCTCTAATGTTTAATATCTTAGTCTTTGGGGTTTGTGGATCATTAGAGGGAAATCCATCTGTGGAACCCATGAATTCAGCTATAGCCTTATCATTTTCAAAGAAATCTAATTGTGGTAGATTCTCTTGCCCCTAGTCTATCAAGTGTGGGTGTATGAGGCAAATAGATTCTAGTTTCAAAGTTGTGACATGGGTGTATGAGGAAAATAGGACCTAGAGAAATAATGGGATCTTGCTTAGGACATGAACTAGGTGAGGGAATAAATTGATCTTGACTTGTAAAGGGATTATTAGGAAGGATGGAAGGGATGTCCTGATCTTCCTTACGAGGTGGATGTTGGAAGGGACTTGAAAGGACACTTTTTTCTCAAGACAAAAAGGGTATCATTATGAATGGAATAGAAAAGAGCGAAGGGATCATTCATAAGATTCTTGGTTGGTGGGATCTTGATCAAAAAATGGTTAGGATGGGGGTTTGTTCTTGATCTTTATTTGTTTCAGGACTCATTTCTTCATATTTTGGATGATCCTCTTGACATGGGGAAGGAGTTTGGATATGCATGAGAGACTCTTGGAATGTTTCCACACATTGGCCTGATGAGAAAGGATTTTGAATGGGACTCTTTGAAGTGGGTTTTCTTGAAAATGGAATATATGATGGCATTAGATCTTGAATTTCCGAAGCATGGAAGGGACTAGCATCATGACTTGGATTAGATTGGACTTGTATTATGGATAGCCCTTGGGAGGTTGCATTATTGGATAAAGATGGTGTGGACTTTTCTTGTGTGACTTCAGGGTATGAGGAAATGGTGGAAGATATAGAAGCTACTTGAAGTGCAAAGTCTTCAAGGGAATAGTCATTGCTAGACATGAGTAGATGACCTTGTTGCATGATAGGTAACAGATTGACCATGTTCGATTGATGTCCAAAGGGTGACATGTTTGTAAATACACTTGCATTCATTTCAGACAGTGTTGGTGATGTATTTGAATATATAGGAGGATATTCACAGACATGTGATATGACTGAAGGCAAAATTGACTTTGTGATTATGTGTGACATTGGTAGTGGTTGACTTGTTTGCATAATTTGTGCTGCGAAGAGTTGTGTTGTTTGTTGTATTGGTTGTAGGACTTGCATTTTTGGATGTCTTTGTTGTTGATATTGGTTTGTCATGTTTATTTGTCTGAGAATAGCCGATATGTCTGATTTCATAATAAGAGCTTGCACATCAATTGGCTCTAGGTTTGTAAAAGGATCTCCAATTTTTTTAAATAGTTTGAATCTTTGGGATCTACTCTCTTCACCTTTTTTAACCTTTTGTTCCAAAATTTCTATTTCATGAGATAGTTTCTCTTCAAGTGGTGGAGAAATAGGTATGACACGTGTTTGTTCTTGATAAGTTTGATGTCTATTTTGGGACATGTATATGTTGAATTGAGATAATTGATTGTTTTGTTGCAATGACATGGTCCCACGAAAGTTGGAAGTTTGATAAGGGTAATGGTCCCATGAAAGTTGGAACAATGGTTAAGTCAGTTGGATTGGTAAAAGATCTTGGTTTGACCTTGAATGCTTGCCATAATTTTGTAATACCTAAATACATGTACATAGATAACTTACCTCCACACTTTGCTATTTGTCTATCTAGACATTTCATTGCAAAATTAGGAGGATACCTTTCTGCTGATTTGTCACACTTGTTTTTAAGAACCCAGTATGATGCTAAGGTTACCATCAAGTTAGCAACCCAAGCCACTTATTACTTAGAACCATATACTCCAAGTCTTATAAATGTAGATCTTTCCATCAGAGACCATGAAGAGTTACCACCTATCTAGGATCTAGATACACCTATTCAATACATACCTAATGTGAATTTGGATGAGTGGCTAGCTCAGAATATTGTAGAAGATCCTTTCAAACATGCAGAATAACATGCTTAATTTAGTGTGACGCTGATTCCATAGGATTCCTTTCAACCAACCATTATCTTTTCACTACTTTCCATTCACTTTAAGACATCATTTTCAAAACTTTCATTCACACTTTTCAACTAGAGTTAAAGGTTGTTTAGTAGTCCTTATCATATCTTCCAAACATGTCATAAACATCTCTAGGTGGTTCCCACCTTAGATTTATAATCTTGGCTACCACTTGGACATCTCAAGTTAAGGTCAACTTACCTATAGGAATTTGTCATCTCCTAGGAAGCCACACCTACCTTAGATCATCACATCTAACTTGGAACAACATTTTGAAACATTGCAGGACAACCCTAGATTCATTATCTATTTTCATAACAACCTTATCTTTCATAATATTCATATTCCTCCATACTCCATTTTAGCCAAGGTCTTTTCATGGTTGAAACCTAATCTCAAAAGTCTAGAAAATATGTTGAAGAAGCTCAAAGATCTCTAAACATGGACGCATGTGATTTTGATGAGAAGAATTTTACAACACACAAACCTCTGAAAAATCGTAGTAATACACAAGAATTCAACAATGTTTCCTTTACAAGACAAAAACTTCAAGATCCCATGTCTGATGGAGGGTTTAGTAAGTTGTTTGATACAATCTTGAGAAGACACTGCCAAATATTTTTACAAATTTTAATTCAAGATGGTGCAAGATTACCCTGGACTTTGATGTGATGCAAATTTTGGAAGAAGATCCCAATAAAGCTAATATTGATGATGGTGGACATAGACCTAAGCATACTATGCCTGTGTCACCTTCGTCCCTATTTCAAAAACCCAAAGTGACTAATACTCATGCTTCTACCAATGATGCTAGACAAACTCATAAACAACCCTATGCATGTATTTTTCATGGCCTAAGTTATACAAATGCATATACTCAATAGCAAGAGAATACTCAAGATCATGATAACGCTTATACTAGAAGACCACGTGTCATATTTGATGGCCATACCTATGATCGTGCTACCAATACCAAATACACACAAGATCATAATACATATATGCTGGCAATTGACACTCATTGGATTCATTTTGTTGTCATAAACTGGCACTAGGAGGCATATACTGGTAGATACCGACTTTGGAGCATTCAGGGCTACACCGACACCGACATCAAGGAGGATTTACCTAAATCATTTTGTAATTATTATTGTCAAGGCTGACATTGAATATCTTTTGTAAATGTATTGTAAGCTGACATAAGGAATATTATTTGTAATACATATATAGATCAAGCTACTAGGTTATTTTAGGAAGTGATGTGATATATCAAATGTGTAGATATAAGAGAATATAGCAAAACTATATGATGTGAAATATATGTATGGAGATCATTTTGTATGTGAATGCTATGTCATGCAATGATCTATAGATAGCTTGGAAAGCATTCTTGGAGGAGAAGAGATACCGTTAGCAGTTCAGAGTTGATGAACTGGTACAGAGAGGAACTATAACTAAAACTCTATTTGGCATAGCAGATGCATTCTTGAGTTCATTTTCAGTAATTTAGTTTGGCATAAAGCATGTAGTGAGTGCGGTTCTTTAGTGATCAACAATGTGCTCTGGGTAGTGTGTCTTCCTACAAGTGTAGGCCCCTAGTATATGTAATATCTTTTCATATGGCTAGTGAACTGATATTGTGGGTCACAAATCGCACCATGCTTTTTCCTCATTGAGGTTTTCTACGTGTAAATTATCTGTGTTATGGTGTTCATTTATGTGGATGGTTTATATGCTTCTTGTTATATGTTTATTTGTTTACCAGGATATATGCATGGTCTAGAAAGTTAAAAATTGTTCATTCCAACAAAACATTGATTCACGACTCCCCCCTCAGTGTTCTTGGCTCCCAACAATTGGTATGAGAGCTTGGTACCTCGGAAGAAGTATAAAAGCTTGAGGAAGATCCTGAAACCAAAATATTTGAAAAAAGATATGGAGAAGCAACTTGAGGTGGCTCTTGAGGATTATGATGCTGAAAGGATGAAGAATTGAATTTTGCAAATGAATTCATTCTTATCCTGGAAGAAAGGTTATCATCTACTCAAGCCAAGAGAAAATAACTTTTGCAACAACCAGACGATGAGCAGAAAAACGCTCTTAAGGAACAATGTCAGAAACTAAGTCAAGCAAACATGCTCATGAAGAATGAAATGCAAGATCTAACTATGAGGTTATCAAAAGATATTGACAATAGAAAGAAGAAGGAAGATAATCTTGTTATATCTCTTAAAATAAAAATTGATGAATGTGGCAGATTGACTCATGAAAATAATTTGTTGAGAACTGATTTGGCACACTCCCAGAATAATGAACAAGAACTTGAATGATATGTAACCACTCTGTGAGATGATATGACTACTACAAGTGAGTATAAAGAAAATTTTAGGATCAGTGTTGCATAGTTGGATGACTCATTGAAAATCTAAAGACACATTGACGATTCAAGAGGACTTGGATTTGTACAAGGTGAAAGCTCTAGTACTAAAAATGAAGATCAGTCAACCGGTTTGCATAACTCATCATAAGAGAGGAAACTGGTAAGGCAATCTAATGCTTATAAATTCAATGGAAGATGTTTTGTTTGCAATAAATTTGGGTATATGGCTAAACAATGTAGAAATAGAGCAAATCAAAACTACAATTCTATGCTCGATCAATGCACAAACTGCAAGAAATATGGTCATAGATCAGAAGATTGCAGAATAAATGTTAAATGTCATGCATTTGGAAATTTTGGACATTTTGCTAATCATTGTAGGGTCAATAAATGATACAGGATATGTCAAAGCAATTCAGAAGAACAATGTTACATGTTATGCATGCAACAAAATAGGTCATATTGCTTAGTATTGCAGAAGCAAGACTCAACTAGTTAATAATTATAAAGATAATGAGAAAGGAAAGAAGAAGGTAGATGAAATACAACAAGATCACACTAAGAGGGGTTAGAAAATTTGAAGAATCAAGCGGAGATGGATCTATATCAGTAAATCCACCAGTAGAACAAAGTATTCCTCCACCAATAGGAAATTCCACTAGTAACTGAGGCATATGTCTTAGGGGTTGGCAAAGTCATTGCTAAATTTTGCATATTACCCCAGAAGAGATCTAAGGAGATCTGGAGAATTGTGTTCATCATCGATGAAGGTTCACCCGACACATAACTCTGGAACCATCATTCCTAGGGTTGTTGGTGAAGCATTTATTACAAAAAATTAGGGTTTTATTCACTGATTAAATAGGGTAAGTGAATTCATTTTCACTCACCGAGAATTCAAGCATTCAGAGTGAAGTAAAGGCGAGTTAAGAGCGAGCATAAGCATTGTGAAAAGATTTTGAGCAATTATCAATCTTTCATCGACATTCACTTTTAGGTATTTTTCGACATGGCATCTGGATCTTCAGCTCCTAATTTTATTGAAAATCCCACCATTTTTGAAGAAAAGGATAGGATAAGGCTAGTATTTAAGGAGGTTCTCAAAATTGCTTAAAAGGAAGACTCTGCTGGAGCATTTTCTAGGGTTCCTAACAGTGTAATGTATGTTGAACATGTGAGGGCATACATTCATTGTACCCTTGAGGAAGTGGGCACTCAAGACATCAAAAGCATGTATCAATCTGTGATACTGGGAGACTCTGGAACCATCAAACCAAAATTCAAAGTAACTGAGGATCTAGGGTTAATCGATATCCTGTACATACCAGAATTCAAAGATGAGGTGATCAGATACATTCTGAGTAGGGTTCACAACAAATTTATTTGGTTAGATAGGCCTTACATGATCATGAAAAAGACAATTCAAGCTGTCATCGGCTTACCCAGGGTCAAACAAGAATCTGGCAAGAAAATTTCCAACACAGAGGTCGAGAAACTCACTAGTGCTACACCTAATAGTAGATCAATAAGGATAAGCACAATCACCGACACAAATATAAAGTTTGTAATCATGATCATAATGTTGGAATAGTGTTGCCATTGATGTCAATCGGTATGGGATGACTATCGGTAGAAGAGATGTTTGTGCAACACTATCATGAAGGTGTATAGGATATGATATCTTGGATATCACATTGTGTTGCAGAACCCTGGTAAGGTAAGGAAAAGTGATCCCTGGTGACACTGGTACACACATTAGTGACTGACTTGTTTCGATGGAATGATATGGTTATCGACATAGTGTATTACCGGCAAGGAAGGGATGTCAACTAATGAGTGATGTGCTAACATGGTGAATTGAGATCAACCAAGTGAATGCTTGTTAGCCTGCAAAGGTCAACACCAATGTACCAACAGGATGGGCAAGGTGTTTGAGTGTTTGTTTGTGATAAAGAGGCATAATGTTACCTAAATCACATCAACATTGGATGAGAAGAATGAATAGATCATAGGTATGCTGTGAGAATGCAAAACAATAGGACTCCCACCTAATAAAGATGTAGTCATCATGAGAAGCAATGGCTGATAGTGAAAGTGCCATCACCAGATCACATGTGATTGTTTGAAGAAATGTTGCACAGACAGGAAAGTCACATGAGTACACTACAGGATGTAAAAGGAATGATGCCACTCCATCATTAAGTGGAACTTATCTCTAGGTATGCATGGTGTGCATCATGATTCTTTGAGATAAGAGAGAAGAGGTAAAGGCATGTTGCATTGCTAGTACAAATGAAGTCTGATGTGTTTGTCACTTTGACAAACTAGCTGAGATATGGTCAGTTGATCAAGGAAAAAGAATAACTAAGTAGATGCAGATAGAAGAAGAATGGCCTGACTGTAGAAGAAGTCTAGTGAAGGTTGATGACTTGTGTCATCAAAAGTGCTTACCAGTATGTATGTTTATCGTTAATTTGGACAAGGTGCAGATGCAAAAGACTTCCCACTTGATGGGAATGTGTATGCTTAGGTCAGTCATGTCCAAAGACTAGTTTAAGTGTTCCACTAGCAGTAGAGAAAAGGGCAGACATGAGAAGGTAACCAAGAGAATGTGAAATACCGGTAGGGTTAGTAAACCATCAGGAAAGAGGAATCGGTAGAGTGGTTGGTCAATGATCCTATCCAAACTGACTCTAAGATGCCACATGGAGTGAAGGTTTAAGGCTCACACCCAAACCATCAATAAAGAGGAACCGGTAGAGTGGTTGGTCAATGATCCTATCCGGACTGACTCTAAGATGCCACATGGAGTCAAGGTTTAAGGCTCACACTGGTTGGTGAAGTGTTGTGAAGATTTAGGTATCTCTACAGGTGTGCATTGAATATGGATCTCGTGATTTATGGATCAGGTCAGAGGAGTGTGGCTCAAGGAAGAATGAACAACACAGAAGAATTAGGGAGTTGTTGGCACCTGGCTCAAAGAAAGAAGATCAGATTGTAAGAAGACCTCAAGGAGGAAACAATAGCGGTATTAATGATGGTTTGATAGATGCAAGTTGAGGCAAAGGATCATGTTTCCTATGTTTGGAAAACGTGTACAGAAAGGCGCAATAATGGCGAAGATGAGCAATTGACTTCTAGGGAGATCAGATTGAGCAAGATTTGATTGGGTATGGTTTTCGTCAAGGATGGTGAGGAAACCCTAACCGCATAGATGTTGAATTGGGCTTTGGCAGGAAAACCTGACTATAAATACGAAGGCCAAAGACATAGTTAAGTTGCTACTGAACAAAAGAAATATATGGTGCTATTGAAAAGTGACTAAGTGTTACTTCTGCATGTGAGAGTGAATCATCCAAGTGCTAAAAGAGTCTTTGAGAAAAGAGGAGAGTGAAGAGAAAAATCGGTAGGCATAGAAAAGGTGAAGAGACCTGCAGAGAATGTTGAGCATGGACCAATAGAGTTTAGCACTGGTAAAGTGCAGAGAAGTGAGGAGGAGATCTTGCAGAGAAGAAGAGTAAAAGAGTTGTACTAGTAGGGCTTACCAACAGGGAAGCAGCAGGTGAAGAGTACCAGGAGAAGTGAGATGGTGTAGCACAAAAGGTGTCTCACCATCAAAGTAAGGTATCTAAAATGGTTGCAAGATTGACTTGTAATAAGACAACTAGTTTTTTCTTTGAAGTTATCTTTGTGATGACTGAGTTGTAGCTCAGTGTAGGGGTTGGTGCTCCTTTGGGTTGTAGCCCATTAAGTCAGGGGTTGGTTCTCCTTTAACTTGTAGCCCATAAAGTTAGGGGTTGGTGCTCCTTGGGTTGGTGCCCTAAACTTTGTAATAGTGTTTTCATTGTGAGGCTGTATTGGAGAAGTAGACTGCAACAACATTGCTCATCCAGGTTTTCCCCATCTTCATTTTTCCTCGTATATATTGGTGTTATGTGATGTCCCTTGTGCGATTGCAATTGTGTTGGTCTCCCCACTAACTGGTAAGTCTATATTGAGTTACATTTATTAACCAGAATTCTCACATAGGATAGCTAAAGGGAAAATTTTGAGAACCACTAGTTCACCCCCACCCTCTCTCAGTGGTACATGGTGTCTAACACATAGGTTACAAGGTAACTCAATCCAAATGATTGAATTATGTTTCTAATTCATACATTCATGTTGCATATCAGATGCTGAGGAATAATGTGAAATTGTACTTATGTGAGTGGATGAGGACTGAGTTGATGTTAAACCTTGGAAATATCAAAGGAATCAAAAAAGGAACTTTTAGCTATGGAAACTTGATTGTTTTCTTAATGATTTATTTCCTAAATGAGCTACCTAGTCTAGGGAAGAAGAATTGGGCTCATGACATACCAGTAGGTATGCAAATCAAGGCAGCTATCATCGGTCTTGGTACAGGCAGAGATGGGAAACTTTTGGGGTATTTTGACTTTATAAGAAAACATGAGGAAAAGGGAGAGAATTTAAAAAAACATTATGGAGAAGTATTCCATTGATATCTATTTCACAGTAAAAAATGATGAAACTCTCATGGGAGCAGTTGAACCTAGGCAAATCTGGGTTACTGAGCTTGGATATTAGGTGGATGATAGCATTTTTGAACTTTATGCAAAATGTTGTTAGATGCCTCATTAGATGATAAGACATAACATTTTGGTACAATAGGAGAGAAGACCCTTGAAGTGAGAACCAGTTTTATCAAGAAGAGAAGAGAAAAGAAAATAGAAAAGATGTATGCATATGAACAAGATGTGATTTATAAGATAGACACTCAACTGGGTTCCAAATCAAAATAGGCTGCTAAACCCACAAAGGTTGGTACTGTAGAATTATAGAAGCCACAAGTTCACATTTCACCTATCACTTCAAACTCTAATCTTGAGGATAACAAACCCCTAGCTTTCAAAAGGGTACAAAGGAAGAATGTGGTAAAACCAATAGTGGAGCAAAAGAATGTAGAGCCAAGGAGGAGACTTGTGAAAAAGAAAACTAAGCCTACTACACCTCCACCACTGGCAAGGAAGCCTATGCACAAGAGGAAACTAGTCACACTGGCTACCACAAGCAAAAAGAAAATGGGTGATTATACTAGAACTAGTAAGACCACAATGACTTGTGTTGAGCTTGTTGATGAAATTACAAAAGATGGAATATTGAAAAATATATCAAAGTATTATGAAGATTTAGAAAAGAATGATCAAAGTGAATTAGAAGAGGCTATTTTATTTTATATAGACATGTATAAGAATGCCTTAATTGAAATTTTGAAGGAGATACCTTTATCCTTGTATAATAAACTTGAGGCTAGGAGACTTGACACTATCAAGAGAGATAGGTAGATCAAAGAAGTAGCACTTTTGGAATTGTGTGATACTGTAAATAATGAGGAAATGAAAAGATGTATAGACACTACAAATAAGACAATCTTCAGTAGTAAATCCATCTGGATAAGCCTTATATGGGGACAGTAAATGAGGTGGTAAATGAGACAAGGAAGGGATGCTCCAAATTCTTTCAGAAAAACCCAGACTTTCTCACATCTCAAGAAGAATTTGCAAGGGAAACATCTTCCACCATTCCTAACAAATCATAAGGGAAAGGTATTTTGGGTAGTTCAACTCTAGTTTTTACACAACCGGTAGTAACTATAGATACTCAAACACAACTGACAGCTAAGGAGAGTGTATAGTATGTACTGACACAAACCTTTCTTGAGCAAGGGAATGTACATGACACTAGAAATTCTATGGATAATACTCCACCGACAATAACTGACACTGCACCAAGTGGCAAAGCCACCGATGCAATAAACGTTAAGATGGACAAGGTAAAAGTAAGTAAGTCCATACTGGCAGGTAAAACTGATTCTCCAACAAAGGTCTTGGCAATTGAAAATTCCTAGGTTGAGATGAAATTAGTCTCTGAGTTGATTCCAACTGAATTAATGATGATGGCCACTCAGAAAATACTGAAGGAAGCTAATAAAGATAAAGGATTAATTGATCAATCAATCTCAGTATTGTAGAAATTATTACCTGATTGTTAGATTGAAGATAGAGAAAGCCCTTCTGGTAATCTCAAGATTCTAACAGAGCACATATCCAACAATTTTCAATCTCTGAGGCATATAGCAGACAAACAGGCTTTGGACAATTTGACAGTAGCAAAAAAAACAACTTTTGTTCAACTTATAGAAACAGGGAAGAAGAAAATTGAGGACAAACTTATCCCTATTGAGGTTTGTTTAAAAAAATGTACAAATATCTACAGAGTGTGTTGTAACATAGAATGTCTTATAGCTAATGTAGATAGCAGATTGAAGGAGTTATATGATAAGATGGCTAAAATTGCTAACTCTTCTAATAGATTGACTAAACTAACCACATCTATTGATGGACAAATTTGTCCTTGGAAAACCAATTTTTTTCTTTTGAGGAGAGAGATAAAATCATGAGAAGAGGAAGAAATCTAAGAGGATTGGTAAGTCCTAGACTAGATTCATTGGGTGTTCACAAGAAAGAGTGCATGGATATGATAGCTAAACCCACACAGATAGATATACAAGAGAAAGACACACTTTCCCACTTACTAAGTGGAGTTGCATCTATTTCTGATACCTTCAAATCTGGTTGGGATACATATCTTCAATTATTACAAAAGGCATACCAGAAAATCCTAAAAATGACTAAGCTCCAGTGAAACTAAAAGTATTTTTTTTCTTTCAATTATTTCACTGATGTTTGGCATTAATTTCAAAGGGGGAGTATGTCCATATCTGAAAAATATCAAGAAAACACATTTCAGATGGAGTGTATTGCTTAGGGGGAGCATATCGATAGGGAATCCATTTTTCACATGAGTCTCACCATCAATGCCAAAGGTGGAGATTGTTGGCAGTTGACACTCATTGGATTCATTTTGTCGTCATTGATGGCAACAAGATATGATGGAAGTCATAAACTAGCACTAGGAGGCATATACCGACAAATACCGACTTTGGAGCATTTAGGGCTACACCGACACCAACACCAACATCGGTACTGACAGCGACATCAATACTTCTTTGGAAGCCGACATCAAGGAGGATTTAATTAAATAATTTTGTAATTATTATTGTCAAGGATGACATTGAATATATTTTGTAAATGTATTGTAGGACAACATAAGGAATATTATTTGTAACAGGTATATACATGCGTTTTCTAGGTTATTTTAGAAAGATATGATATATCAAATGTGTGGATATCGGAGAATATAGCAGAACTGTATGATGAGAAATATATGTATGGAGAGAATTTTGTATGACAATGCTATATCATGCAATGATTTGTAGATAGCTTGAAAATAATTCTCGGAGAAAGAGAGATACTGGTAGCAGTTCAGAGTTTATGAACTGGTACAAAGTAGAACTAGAACCAGAAGGAGAACTCTATTTGTCATAGTAGATGCATTCTTGAGTTCATTTTCAATAATTTACTTTGACATAAAGGTTGTAGTGAGTGAGGTTCTTTAGTGATGAGCAGTATTCTCTAGGCAGTGTGCCTTCCTACAGGTGTAGGCACCTATTATATGTAATATCTTTTCATATGGCCAGTGAACTAATATTGTGGATCACAAATCCCACTGTAGTTTTTCCTCATTGAGGTTTTCCATGTATAAAATATGTGTGTTATGGTTTTCATTTATGTGGATGGTTTATTTCCTTCTTGTTATATGTTTATTTGCTTGCCAGTATATATATGCATGGTCTAGAAAGTTAAAAATTGTTCATTCTAGCAGAACACTGATTCACCCCACTTCTTAGTGTTCTTGGATCCCAACAATATAATCACCAAAGGAGTAGTGCATCTCATTACAATAACATAATAGGTGGCTCATTCAATAACTAAATTCCTCCACCACTAAAATACATATATGATCAATATCATCCTTACATGCAATATATCCCTCCTCCTCCTCCTAGTGGCTCAAGCATAAGGATATCTCTAAGAGATAAATTTCCACCTAGCAATGAGTTTGAACAATAGATTGAGGAATTGCAACAAAAAATCACAAGTATGCAAACCCCAACCAAGTATTACACAATTCATGACACATTTTCTTATCTGTTTTATAGATGAATATGAATGCCTCATTTTCCTCTACATTTCTTGGTACTTAAGTTTGATAAGTATAGAGGAAAAGGAGGTCCCAAGTTTGATAATTGTTTGTTGGATGTCTACTAGGGTATTTGTTTCTTGCAAGACATTTTTTTGCAATTTTTTTGATTGATTTTTTATTTTTAGTTCTTTTCCAAGAACTTTTTCGATGTTTTTGGATTTTGTAGATTGATATTTGAATGTTTTTGGATGATTTTTCTCAAGATCGATATATGAATGTTTTTGGTTGATTTTTTCAAGACTTTTTATGATTTTGAGGATTTTTTCAGGACTTTTTATGATTTTTGGGATTTTTTCAAGACTTTTTAGGATTTTTATGATTTTTTAAGTTATTCCCCTAGTGTGTAGACCAGTATGACATGATGATCTACAAAAGGGGATAGTTTGATGAAAGAATAAGTATTTGGTAGAATACTGAGAGGGGGGGGTGAATCAGTATATTGAAAAACTGATATAAAGCTCTGAAACTCATATTCAATCACACAAAGTAGGCATATCTCAGTCAAGATCAATATTCATAAGAATAATTGACATCAATCGGTTTAACTATTATGATAAATTAATAGTAAACAACTTTAATCTTGTAAGCATCAACATTGCTTAATCCAAACTCAACATATTCATCTCTTAATGCTTCTAGTTACCATGCCTTATTAGAAGTTAACCAAATCAACAAAAAAGATCATAACTAAAAACAAAATTCACCACTTGACACAAATGTTTATATGTGGAAAACCCCAATAGGTAATAACCATAGTTAGCTGAGACTCACAAGGATAGCTATCTGAACTCTTATGAAGTTCTCCCTGTTAGGAGCCAAGCCTATTAAAGCTCTACAATAAGTTATGTTAAAGAATTGATTCCGGTTAGGAATCACGTGGTTAAGGGATTTACAAATGCTTTGATGAAAAGAACAATACCCTGTTAGGAGTAACCTCACTGGAGGATTTAATAATCCAAGCTAATGGACCACCTTGTTAAAGGATTTAATGAGTAAACAAGCTTGTTAGAGCTTACCCGGTTAAGGGATTTCACTTCTATTGTAATTATTAGAAAACAACAAGTTTTCTTGATCTGTCTAAGTAGAACTACATTTTCTTGATCAGATCATTTTAAGCTTCAATCTGTCTTCACTAAAAGTGCAGATCCATTCACTGGTTAGGCAACTACACACTCAATAGGTTTCTATCAATCTTGCCAAAAACCTTTACAAACAACTTCATCGACCTTAAATACAAATCAATAAGGTCAGTAACACAACAAAAACCTAATTCTCGTCATCGAGATTACAAACAAGTCGGTACAATCTAGACCATTAGAAATCATGTCAATCTCTTCACATTCTTCAAGAAAATTTGAACTACTCCATGATCACCATTTCATTGGACTTTGTAACTCATCACATATTGTGCATTAAATGGAATCCACTTTTCTCCTTCCCTAGATAAAAACAAATGCGCCAAAGCAATTTGAACTTATCCTCGTACAATGATCACATGTGTCTCCATCATTACTGCTCATCAAATAATAAACCAACAAACTTAATCAGTTAGGGTTTAACAACTAATAGGGTTTACTGGTTACATTACATTGAAAGGTTAAATCCTTTACATTAGTTTACCATTTCAACTTGCAAGCTTTACATACCAGTATACAACATCTTCAACAAATCTTTTCTTATTGGTTACTAGCCATTATCAAAAACAACAATATCAACAATAACATGAATACCATTATCGGTTCAATTGACATCAATGACATCATATCATTAATGCAATCTCTATACTAAATGCCAATAGAATGCATGTGGAGATAATGAATTTTTGACATGACCTATGTTAATGCAATATGCATGGTGAAGATACATTTCCTATTCGAAAAAGGATGATTGTCTTTGTTTATCCTTTTGTAATACACCATTCGACTTGGAGGTAGAAAAAATTTCATAGATAAGTGGTCAATCAATCCTTAAGGTCCCTTTTAACATCCAAATTAACACACTTAGTGACTAGGATTTACAAATGGAGATAGAGAAAACTTCCCCATTGATTCTTAAAACTTTGACCTTCTTTTGCCCATGTGTGTGAAAATGAGTTAATTCTCGCTCTTGTGTTCACTAAATATCCTTAGATCCTATATGACTAGCTACGTGGATTATTCTTAGTTCAAAAGTATCCTAAATAGACCCTCGCTGCTAGCAAGCTTTTAGAGCTTCGACAAGGTTATAGACTATAATTTCTCAAATATTTCTCCATTGCCAATAGGTGTTCATAGCCCTGATGGAGTTACTTGCATGTTCCCATAGTCATTTCTCTTTTGCCTTGAGATGAATATTTGGCATATCACTTTTTCTTTTTAATTTTCTTCTCTTGACTTGCAAGTAATAAAACCTACTTGGGTGTGACCGTTGCAGTTGCACTGAAGTGGAATTTTAAATTTTTCACTAGTCATATGATCAACTAGGTGTCTAGAAAGAATTAGAGGTTTTGTTAATGCGTTTGAGATATAACGATTGATAGATTTTGGGTTAACAAGTCTCAAATAGTGCAATCATTACCCAACCATAAGTAAAGTTTTGTCACAAGGTAATATCAAAAATGAATAACGTTAGAATATAGAAGACTTCATGTTTGAATATCTAAGAAAAGAGATTACCCATGTTTCTCTTGAATGCAAACAAATGATAAACTTGGCCAATTTGCCTTGTTTTATTGATGCTAATATATGCTAGTTTAATTTTTTTGTGAATTTGATACTTTGGAAAAAGAAACTATATGTGATGCAGTGCTTTGAATAAAATGAGATGCAATGCGGAAAGAAAAACCCAAACTAACCCAGCCCTTAGATATAGTATCATTTAAGGTGCATGTTGTTCATAGGGTTAGGGATTTTTTTGTAGGTAGTTCATTGGTCTTTGTTTGAAAAGTCAGATAGAGATGTATTTTTCAATAGGATATAAAGACTTAGCTAAGTGTACATGTTCAACATCTCTAATGTTTAATATCTTAGTTTTTGGGTTTTATGGATCATTAGAGGGAAATCCATCTGTGGAACCCATGAATTCAGCTATAGCCTTATCATTTACAAAGAAATATAATTATGGTAGACTCTCTAGCCCCTCGTCTATCAAGTGTGGGTGTATGAGGAAAATAGATTCTAGTTTTGAAGTTGTGACATGGGTGTATGAGGAAAATAGGATCTAGAGAAATAATGGGATCTTGCTTAGGACATGAACTAGGTGAAGGAATAAATTGATCTTGACTTGGAAAGGGATTATTAGGAAGGATGGAAGGGATGTCTTGATCTTCCTTAGGAGGTGGATGTTGGAAGGGACTTGAAAGGACACTTTTTTCTCAAGACAAAAAGGGTATCATTATGAATGGAATAGAAAAGAGTGGAGGGATCATCATAAGATTCTTGGTTGGTGGGATCTTGATAAAAAAATGGGTAGGATGGGGGTTTGTTCTTGATCGTTATTTGTTTCAAGACTCATTCCTTCATATTTTGGATGATCCTCTTGACATGGGGAAGGAGTTTGGATATGTATGAGAGACTCTGGAATGTTTCAACACATTTTCCTGATGAGAAAGGATTTTGAATGGGACTCTTTGAAGTGGGTTTTCTTGAAAATGGAATATATGATGGCATTAGATCTTGAATTTCTGAAGCATGGAAGGGACTAGCATCATGACTTGGATTAGATTGGATTTGTATTATGGATAGCCCTTGGGAGGTTGCATTATTGGATAAAGATGGTGTGGACTTTTCTTGTGTGACTTCAGGGTATGAGGAAATGGTGGAAGATATAGAGGCTACTTGAAGTGCAAAGTCTTCATGGGAAGAGTCATTGCTAGAGATGAGTAGATGACCTTGTTGCATGATAGGTAACACATTCACCATGTTTGATTGATGTCCAAAGGGTGACATGTTTGTAAATACGCTTGCATTCATTTCGGACACTGTTGGTGATGTATTTGAATATATAGGAGGATATTCACAGACATGTGATATGACTGAAGGCAAAATTGACTTTGTGATTATGTGTGACATTGGTAGTGGTTGACTTGTTTGCATAATTTGTACTGCGAAGAGTTGTGTTGTTTGTTGTATTGGTTGTAGGGCTTGCATTTTTGGATGTCTTTGTTGTTGATATTGGTTTGTCATGTTTATTTGTCTGAGAATAGCCGATATGTCTGATTTCATAATAAGAGCTCGCACATCAATTGGCTCTAGGTTTCTAATAGGATCTCCAATTTTTTGAAATAGTTTGAATATTTGGGATCTACTCTCTTCACCTTTTTTAACCTTTTGTTCCAAAATTTCTATTTCTTGAGATAGTTTCTCTTCAAGTGGTGGAGAAATAGGTATGACACGTGTTTGTTCTTGATAAGTTTGATGTATGTTTTGGGACATGTATATGTTGAATTGGGATAATTGATTGTTTGGTTGCAATGATATGGTCCCACAAAAGTTGGAAGTTTGATAAGGGTAATTGTCCCATGAAAGTTGGAACAATGGTTAAGTTAGTTGGATTGGTAAAAGATCTTGGTTTGACCTTGCATGCTTGTCATAATTTTGTAATACCTAAATACATGTACATAGATGATTTACCTCCACACTTTGCTATTTGTCTATCTAGACATTTCATAGCAAAATTAGGAGGATACCTTTCTGCTGATTCGTCACACTTGTTTTTAAGAACCCAGTATGGTGCTAAGGTTACCATCAAGTTAGGAACCCAAGCCACTTATCACTTAGAGCCATATACTCCAAGTCTTATAAATGTAGATCTTTCCATTAGAGACCATGAAGAGTTACCACCTATCCAAGATCTAGATACACCTATTCAATGCATACCTAATGTGAATTTAGATGAGTGGCTAGCTCAGAATACTGTAGAAGATCCTTTCATCAGCATGGATGAAACAGGTCTTGGTGTTTATATAATTCATGAGGAAGATTTTGTTATTCTGAAGCTTGAAAAATAGGATATTTCGCTCGACCAATAGTCATAATAGCAGAAAAATTAGGTTTGGTAGCTCTATTTTGATGGTTCAAGAGGTAAAAATGGTTTCAGAGGTGGTGTTATGTTGGTTTCACTCGAAGGTATGAAATACTACACTGCTTTTAAATTTTATTTTAGTTGTACAAACAATACAGTTAGATATGAGTCACTTGCGCACGGATTGAAATGGGCTAGAAGAGGAAATGTAAGGTGTTTACAAGTTTTTGGTGATCGTGAACTAGTTGTGAACCAAGTAAGGAATATACATGTCACCAAAGATGATGTTTTGAAGATGTACAAGCATAGAGTTTGGGATTTAATTAAGATTTTGATTCATTTAATCTATTGTCAATACCTAAAAGTCAAAATAAAGAAGCAAATAGGCTTGTTGTTTTAGGAGCTCACTTCAATATTTCAAAAGAACTAATATTTCAAAAGAACTAGAAAATATTTATAGACAACAGTATGGTAAATTTGTCGTAAGGCCCTCAGTTCTAGATAACACTATTGATTGGCAAGTTTTTGACTCAGATAAGTAGATTACTAATTTCCTTATTCAAGAAGTTGAGTTTTCTGCCGGAAATGAGCATAAGTTTAATGAACAATATGAAAATCAGTTTCTCCAATTGAAAAACAACAAGTTGCCCAAGGGTTTTGTAACCCTTGAATCCATTTTTAATATAGATGATTAGGTCAGGAAAGATAAAGGCAACATGTTTGTGAAGGAAGAATATTATGAACTTGTTATAATATTCAAGGATAAAATACTGAAAGTTGGCAAGGTATGTACCCATGAAGAAAAACATTATTTTGTAAAACTTTGTCAATAATTTAATGACATATTTGAATGGAGTTATGAAGATTTGAAAGGATTTGATCCTAATTTAGCTCAGCATACCATAGAGTTGGTAGATAATGCAAAACCAGTAAGGAGGAAACAAAGGCCTCTTAATCCAAAATTAGAACATCTTATGAAGACTACATTAAATAAGATAATTAAAGGAAATATCATATTTCCAATAATGCACAAATCTTGGGTGTCCAATCTAGTTCCCATTAGGAAGAAGAATGGTGAACTCAGACTATGTCTTGATTTTAGAGACATAAATAGAGCATCCCTGAAAGACCATTACCCACTGCTCTCAATGGAGCAAATTTTACAGGTTGTTTCAGGATCAGAGAGATTCTCATTACTTGATGGTTATTAAGGATATAACCAAATTCTAGTGAAAGAAGAAGACTAGTACAAAACAACGTTTACCACCAAGTGGGGTACAATGACTATTAATAAAATGTCATTTAGACTGACCAATGGAGGGGCAACATTTCAGTGTGCAATGGATATGACATTTCAAGACCTGATTAACAAGTTTCTTTTGGTTTACCTAGATAATGTAACTATTTTTGCTAAAAAGACTAATGAACATCTTGACCATCTCTGACAGGTATTTGAAAGATGTAGGGACTATGGAGTTTCATTAAATCCCAAAAAGAGCATATTTTCTATTCATGAAGGTAAGTTGTTGGGATATATTGTTTCAAATCATGGGATTTCAATAGATCCTGAGAGGATCACAACCATACTTGCGTTGCCATTACAAGCACAAAAGAAGAGACTCCAGAGTTTCATAGGTAGGATTAACTTTATCAAAGGTTTATTCCTAATATTACAACATTGATGTAACCACTTACAGCCATGCTTAAGAAAAATATGCCTTTTCAGTGGACTAAGGAAGGTAAGAATAGTTTTTTAGAAATTAAAGAGGCAATTGCAGTAGCTCCTACCCTCATTAATCCTAATTTTAAGAAATATTTTATTCTATATGCTTTTGAGAGTGAGGATACTATTTCTACAATGTTGTGTCAGCAAAATGATGAAGGCTTGGAACAACCAATTGCTTTCTTTAGTCAGATTATACTTGATTATGAGACTAGGTACTCATTTACAGAAAAACATGTATTAGCAGTAATAAGAAGCCTTAAGAAATTCAGGTACATGCTCTCTAACACTAAGATTCGGCTTATAGATGCTCATCCTATAGTGAAAGACTTTTACTCAACAAAGACATAAATGACAAAAGGGCGGGTTGGATTACTAAGGCAATGGAATATGACATCTCTATCAAGGTAGCCAAGCTAGTTAGAGGTAAGGATTTATGTGAACAACTTGTTGGATGTATAGAAAATACTAGAGAAAAGGAACAAGAAGTTGAAACAGTGCTTAATAATGAAGAATCACTTGCTGTCTCAACTTTACCAGTCACTTGGAATCAGCAAATTGTCCATTATTTACAAACTGGTTACTATTTGAAAGGATTAGATAGGTCAAAACGAAGGTATTTTACACTAAAAGCCATTCCTTATGATTTAATAGATGATATTTTGTTTGAAAAAGACTATAACAATGTTCTATTAAGATGCATTAAGCCAGATCGGATTGAAATAGTTCTGAAAGAATTCCATTAAGGACTTATAGGTGGTCACTTGACAACAAGAACAACAGCTCTAAAAATTTTGAGAGTTGGTTAATCGTTTAAGGATGCTCACTCATGAGTAAGGAAATATGAAAAATGTTCATTGTTTGCAGGCAAACAAAGGCTGCCAGCCTCGCCTTTGCAACCAACTCAAGTAGAGCAGCCCTTTGCAAAGTGGGGGCTTGATTTTATAGGACCTAGTAATACACCTTCTAGTGCAAGTCACAAATGGATTCTTACAACAACTGATTATTTTACAAAATGGACAAAAGCAGTTCCATTGAAAGAACCTAATGAAACTTCTATCCTAAATTTCTATCAAGACTTAGTGTATAGGTTTGGTACCCTAGAATCAATCATTTCTAATAATGCTTTAGCTTTTATTTGTCTTAGAATTTCATATTGGTTAGTTAAACATAATATATATTTGAATAATTCTCCAATAATTACTCTCAAGGTAATGGACAAGCTGAATCAACTAATAAGAACTTGATCAGCATCATTAAGAAGACCATTATCGAGAATCAAAGAACTTGGCATGAAAATCTTAAGTTAGCCCTTTGGGCTTACAAAATTACACCAAAGATATCAACAAGTAACTCTCCTTATGTTTTAACTTATGGCAAGGAAGCCAAGTTACCTATTTCAGTTGAATTGCCAACTTTAAATTATGTAAAAGAACTTGAATTACTTGAAGAGAAGCCAATGCAGATTAGGCTTGCTCAGCTTATGGAGTTACAAGACACTTGCAAGGAAGCATACTGAAAAATTAGAAATTCACCATGCTCAGATGAAGAAAACCTTTGATAGAAAAGTTGTACCATGCATATTTAATCAAGGTGATCTTGTTTTCAAGTGGGATGAGCTAGAAAATAGACTTGGTAGACATACCAAGTTTTATGCCATGTGGGATGGCCCATATGTTATCACAAAATGAAAATAGAATAATGCATTCCATCTTACTAAATTGAATGGAGAAATGTTGCCAATCCTTATCAATGGGATTCACCTCAAACTATGCTATTGAGTACTAACAGTTTGCATATGTAGATAGTAGGATAATTGCAGTTTGGTTTTTAATAATTTTTAGCTTAATAAGTGCTTCCAACACATTGTTGTTTTTAGTTCAGTTTAGTTTTGTTTATGGTTTACACAAGTGCAAATTGCATAGTGTGTAGGCTCAGCTATATGGTGAACCTTTGTAGTTTCATTTTTAAGTTTTGTCTAGAAAACTGGGATGCAATTACAGATTTTTTGAGGAAGGCAAAATTGACTCAATTCCCAATGGATGTGCAAGGCTACTGGATTCTACTTTTTAGCAGGCAAACACCCCTTAGAGGTTGCCAAAAATGTTACCAAATTTTGTACATGCCAAATTTAGTGCCCTAATGAAGCCTTCCATTCATTCATTTTGAAAAGGTCAAATCATGAATGAGAAATCAGAAATGCAATGTTTTTGTTTAACTTGTTTGCTTCATGTGCAGAACAGGAAAAGTAAGACAGCACGTGGGTTAAAATGTGGCTCCCACGAGGGTTGAGCTCAGCATGTTGTAGATCATAGAGAAATTTATGCTCCATTGGAGATGAAATGGCATGGCTTATCAAAGTTTCAAACAAATTCATTATTTCCAAGTGTGAAACTGACATAACTCTTGCCAAATACTCTCTATTGCATGATGAAATAGCGACAAAGAAAGGCTCAGAAGGTTTCAAGATAAAGGCTCGGGTGTCGAACATAGGAAATAGCTAGGGATGTGTAAAGCATTTATCCCACATTGGCAGTGCACAAGGAGTTTATCACATTTAAATATAAGAACAAATATAACTATAGTGTCAAAGCTTAAGAGCTTTTGGAAAGAATCGGCTCGTGGCCTAGTGGACCTTGAGTGCACACGCATCTCAAGGAGTCCAAATTTTGTGGCAAGATGGAGAGAAGAAATTAAAGGTTGAGCAAGTCAAGAAGATCAGACAGTGATTGTAGATGATCCAACAATGGTCGCTATACACCAACATAAAGGTACACTATAGTTATTCCTTACCACATGGTGACAAACCACTAGCGTTGGACTATGGCCGACAGTTAATGCAAGAAGTTAAGGTAGATGGTTATGGAGGGCTTCATTCTGATGGTTAGTGAGGTTGTGCTAAGGTGTCAGGACATGGACCATAAAGACAATCAGGGGGTGCCACGTGGCGGAGCAGAGGGTATAAGACCAAGGACAGGTGGCAGATAGGTGGTACCTAGATGGTGGCAAGCTGGATGTGCAAACAAACCAAAGAGTTACTTATCGAACAAACCTTGGCATTGATAGATCTCTAAAAGGATTCACCCAAAGCATCGGTTCCATCAACATAAGGTACATCAAAGAAATCAGAATTGGTCTCGTCGATGAAACTAAGGTATTGATGAGAAATGTGAGTTCTCCGAGGGAGGAAGTTTGGCCGAAAGAATAATATCAAATGAACCAAGGTGGGCCCAAGTCCAGTGGTAGGTCCAAGTGGCGAGACAGGTGGATATCATGGGTGAACTAGTGGCTGACATGTGGTGACATCATGACATAAGAGAGAGCTACTCAGAGAGGCTAATGGTCAAGCAGATCAAGGAAGATCAACAGTGATTAAGAAAGATCTGACAGTGGTCGCTATATCGCAATAGAAAGATATCCGCTGAATACTCCCCATGACTTGGCGACAAAGAACATGTCAAAAAAAGGTGGTTAAAGGTCATGCAAATCAAGAAAGATCAGATGATGGAGTGAAATTATGGGGCTATCCATGACTGTTGTTGTACCATAGTTGTCAAGTGCTCAGAATGAATATCCTAGCAACTAGCAAGGTGGTAGAAATGGTAGATAGGTGGCACCTTGGTGGTGACCATGGAAAAACCAAGAAGTGGCTCATGGTAAAAAAGAGTAGCTTAGGTGAGTTAAAGGTTGAGCGGGTCTGAGGAGGATCAAGCAAGTCTGAGATGATCTGACAGCTATTGCTAAGGCACAATGAGAAGTTTCTCACCCAGTTATCATCATGACTTGGTGACAAGGTGAGCCCAAGAAGAGGTGGGTTCAGTTGAAAGTATTGAGGCTTTTAAGTGTTGCCCAAGTGGATCCACAGACAAATCAGGTTGTAGCACATGGCAAGGGTCTACAGACTCAAAAGTGAGCCCATTTTGAAAAAAAAGTAGAGGTTTAAAGACCAAGCAAGTTCCTGAAGATCTAGCGACAGAGCACAGAAAGAGGTCAAGGAAGATCAGATGATTAGGATAGCTATTTATTTGTCTTGTCAATGACCTACTGGAATTGCCTTTAGTGATCGGGGGTATTATCAAAGATCGGGAGAAGTGGTTGTTTGCAAATGAGGAGTTTTTTTTTTGCGTGAAAGATTGATGGTTGATTTCTACATGAAAAATTTAAATATTATATACCATTGAAAAGATTATGAAATAGGGAGATCATTTCCACAATCAGTTTCAATAGAAGCTTCAACACGAATGGAGATTCTAGAGTTTCATGCAGATTTTTAGGCAATGGGTTTTTTCTTTTCCAATGGAGCTATTTTGGGTGAGACTTGCAGTTCTATATTCAGCAGTGAGGGTTTCTTTTCATACAACATCAACTAGAGTCCTATTTTTGTGGAATTTTATATTATTTTTTATAGTATTATGCATGAGTTTTCATGCTAGTTTTGGGAAAATTTGCCCAAGGCTTTTTCTCATGTAGATCTTTCTTTTTTTAGGGTTTTTGGAGGAGATATTCATCATTATATCTATATATTCTCTCTCTCCTTCATTTTCCCTTTGGATCGTACTTTTTTGCATACACATTTTAGCAAAAAAGAAGTGTAGCTCAGTAGTATTTGAGTTTTTGTAACAACAACACTCCTTTATTTTTCAATAATATAGCAACATATTTCCTTCTTGATACTTCTTGCCTAGTGTTGAATGAAAAATATTAATGATTTTTCTGTGATTTATTCTTTGAATCCTTTGATGTTGCCTCTTTCAAGTAGTACTATTTCAGGAGGATACATTGTTAATGCAAGTTATAGATTGTGTAATCTAATTTTGATAGGTTTGGAGTTGTGAAGATAGTTTATTTTCCTTCAAGCAAGATTTCTAATCATGACCTTTCTATGAAATATTTATGTATTCACATGTTCAGTTGAGTTGTGAAGTAATAAGGGTTATTTTGTGAAGGTTTTGTGAGTTAAGTAGGTTGCAGATCTCAGATAGGATATTTGGTGCATCACCTCCATTAGAATAAGTTTTCGTCACATACAAGCTTTTTATCCCTTTTCATATCAAAAATATTTACAAGAGATTCAACAAACAGGAAGGCAACTTGATCTCTAGAGATTCACCTTCACTTTGAGAAACCCACAAGCTCAAAGGTGTTTTAATGTTTCACAGGATTGCTTACTTTTTCACTTAGCATCACGGGTGGAATCTGCACTGATAATAGTCTCCTAGAAGTTTGAGAGCTAGTTTCAACCATTTCACTATATGCCATTTTGTTTTGATTTTTGAAGTTTAGGGATTAAATGCAATGCAACTAAGGGATGAAAGGGAAACCCCTTTTTTTGGGATTTTGAGAATTTTGAAAATGAACAAATGCAACTGAGGATGACAAATGAAACCTTTTTTTTTTGGATTTTTTTGAGAAACTGGATTAATGAATGACAAGACGAAATGCTAAAGATTGGCAATGCAAGTTTGTACTTGGACTAGGGAACACCCTAATTTTCAAGACAATGCAAAATGGAGTTAATGATTCGACCCTATGTCTTTTGAGGATGAAGACTATGCAAAGACTAAAACTGAGATTATGACAATTGTACAAGGAGTTATATGCAAAGATTATGATGACTATGCAAGGAGTTATGTGAAGATTATGATGACTATGGAAGGACTATATGCAAATATCATGAGGATGCTAATGGGATACAAATGAGGACTTTATAAGGACTATGGAAAGATGTGTAAAGATTACGATGATGTATATGGGAACTTCATGAGGACGTAGATGAAGACTATGAAAGAACTTATGCAAAGGACATAAATGGGGACTATAATGGGAACAATAATGAGGACTATACAAGGAATTTTGAAAAACCTATGGTCACAAGTATGAAATTTTTGGAGTCTGTAGGACTATTTGATGTTTCAAGGTAGACTTTGTTTCAAATAATTTTGTTGGTACTGTTGTTTTCAAATCTAAGAACAATTGTTTGAAGATGAGTATAGCTGACTGAACTGTGTTCAAATAATCTCTAGGAAATCAGAGATACAGAAGGTAGGGTCTAAAATAGGCCAAATATTGACTCAATAATGGTTTTACACAATGATACACATAAGTGCATAAGACAATCTTAGGTTGGATATTGGAAACCATTGAATGAGGCCCTTATGAAATATCGAAACAAGATGAGCAACTAAAGATTCTAGCATCACTAGCTCCACTCCATGAGACACACTTCTCAAGCATGCCAGTCTCTCTTACCCCAAAGATTTGAAGATCTTATCACTCAGGGATTTCTATCTCATAATGCAACGTACATGAAGGGTATCTATGGGGTACAATCTACACTCCCAAAATCAATGAATGTGGGATTTGGGCAACTAAGTTGGTTCTTATTGTAAGTTTTGAGGGATCCCTATCCAACGATGGATTCTCAGAGCAAGCCACTTAAGGCTTTAATTAAGCTTATCATTGCAAGGAAGGCCCCCACATATGTCAAATTGACTCAACACTCTAGCCACTTGACTAGTATATTTATATAGTGGCTCGAAAAACCCACTTGAGAGTACGCTAGGAGAGATGGTATCCCCAATGCATCCCAATTTGAAGTACCTTTGTGGGGTGATTAAATCCCTAATCAAAGATACCACTCACTACTAAAATGAAAGTGGGTGTCGTTATCGCCTTTCCCTTTCTCCCAAGACCCCAAAACTGGGTGGAAAGGTAGTTAATGTAACAATTGGTCCACCCCAAACAAGATAAAAATTTATTTACCTTACAAAAAAAAGTGTGAGTTATTCTATTGATAAGCATGATTCACATTCATTTAAAAAACCCAAACTTAGGTGTAAGATATGCATGTGCATGTCAATTTTAGAGCACCAAACTGAAGTGTGAAAGCATGCATGTCCATTTTAACCAAATTCCCAAAAGTGATTTAATGCCAAAAGGACCATGCAATCAAATTGTTAGTGATTTCAAAAAAAATATGGAATGATCCAACCTTCTCTTTGATTTTGCATAATGCTTCAAATAGGGAATCAATAACCAAAGAAAAACACAAAAAAACCAAAAAACCAAACTATCTAAATGAATGTGTGATTATACCTACCCTAATGTGTGATAGGATCTGTGTGATTGCGTATTTCTAATAGGTCTATTGTGGTAAAATGATAGGGTGAATGTGTAAATCTGTCAGCATAAATGCATGACAATGACAAGATGATAATTAGATATTGTCAGGGCGAATGCATCACACTTACGGTGAATACTTGACACTTACGATGAATGAGTAACACTTAAAAAAATGTGTAACACTTAGCATGAATGTGTAACACTTAGTGCGAATACGTAAAAATATGAGGGTGATTGCATGACAGATAATGAAAAATCCCAAAAAAACACAAAATGAAACAAGAAACTAAAAAATATGAATGTGTATTGGTCTCTAAATGAATTCGTGAGTCTATCTATGTGATTGCATGATTTTGTATGCGTGATTGCATGATTATGAGATCCACCTTTGAAATCTATACAAAACCTGCAAAAAATCTAAATATTTGTATGATCTGCCAAAATCACATAGAAAAGACAAAAGGCTAATTAGTTGTTGCTTCACTTTGGGTTCACCAAAATATGTATGCGAAAATTTATCATTAATTCCAATAGAAATAAAGGGAAATCACAAATTCCTATCTAATCAAATAATCCTAAACAAAAGCAATGAAATAATAAAAACAAGCAAATAGGAATGTAAAATAAATCAATTGATTCTCCCTATTCCATGATTGCATATTGCTTCCATTTTTCTTCTCTTCTTTGTGGTATGATGGCTCTCAGATATTGTGCTTGCAGCCTACAATTGACACAAATATTTAAAGTTTGTGATTATTGAAAATAGAAATTTAATGCACAATTTAAAGATTATTGGAGAAGATTGATTGAGAGGTGGAACAAATTGATCAAGAGGTGGAACTTAGGTGAGCTCACATGTTGATCGATAGTTAAACTATTGATCTGGAGGTGGAACTCAATAGATTGAATAGATAATTGAGTTAACTAATTGAGAAAAAGGTTGATTGAAAGATTAAAAAGAATGATTCAAGGATAGTTAATTGATGACAAACAAAGATTTATTTAGAAAAACATAACTAGAAGATAGAAAAAGAATGATTGGAGAGAATTAAAGAAACTAAAATAGCTAACTGATTGAAAGCTTTTTGTAAAAAAACAAAGTGGAAGATAGAAATAGGGATTGAAAAGATAATGATTTAATTAATTAATTAATTAATTTAGCACGAGCTTGCACTTTGAATTTGATTTTCAATTTAATCTTTCCATGAGAATTAATTCAAAATTTGAATTTATTTTAAATTCAATTAGTTATTTGAATATATTTATAACTTGACTTTGATTTTCAATTTGATTTTTGAAATCATGCACATGTATTTGAAATTAGAAGAATAATAAGAATTTGATTCATGAAATTAAATGAAATTAGAATTTCGAGATTTGGAATTAGAATTAGGAGAATAAATTAGTTAATTAAATAATTTAAAGAAACTATTTAATTATTTAAAAATTTATTTTAATTAAATAATAAAGATTATTAAAATTAAAAGATTAAAATCATAACTTATTAATTAATTAATATTTAGAAAAGGGTTGAATGATTAATTGAATATAGATAAAAATTGAAAATGAATTTATTTAAATAGTGAAGATTATTTAAATTGAAAGATTAATAATCATAATTAATTAAACAAAAAACATTTAATTAATATTAGAAAATGGTTTAAATGATTAAATGATGATGAAATTAAAAATAGAATAATTAGTAAGATTACAAAGAAATATTAATTTAGAAGAATAAGATAATTTAATCTAATTAAATAATTAAATAATTAAGTAATTATTTATTCAATTAGAGGAATAATTAGTACATGACCAATGAGACATTTTTAGGTGTCTACACAAACAATACTACTCACAACTTCTCTCCAGTAGACATGTGGAAAATTTCCTTCTAACACCATTTTCCTAGCAACTTCTTGAATGGTTCTATTTTTCCTTTCCACCACTCCAGTTTGCTAAGGGTTTCTCGAAGCAGACAACTGTCTTCTTGTCCATGTTCTTTAAAAAAAATATTGAACTCATCAGAAGCGAATTCACCACCTCTGTCGAATCTAAGACACTTCAAGTTTAAACTTGTCTCTATCTCAATCATAGCCTTGAAAATCTTGAATTCCTCTAGAGCTTCAAACTTCTCCCTCAAAAAAGTAACCCATATCATCCTCAAATAATCATCAATCAACAACATGAAATATATATCTCCTTTCAAACTTCTGACTCTAGATGGACCACAAAAATCAGTATGTAGAAGATCTAATAATCCACTTGATCAATTCTTCTAACTCTTAAAATTAGCTCTATTTTGTTTCCCTAACTGACATTCCTTGCACATGTAGTATTAGTAGGTTTCATAAACCTACGAAGATCTCTCACAGACTAAGTAGAACTTATCCTAACAATGTTATTAAAATTCACATGACACATCTATTGGCATTTTGATGATGTTTTGATTGTCATTGATGGACACACACTTTGTTGATGATGGACACACACTTTCTTGATGTATGAGCTATGACTCAACCGGTAATTGTTCCAACCAGTATTGTGTATTATTGAATGTATAGTCTTTAGACTATTGGTATTTTGTAGAAGATGTTTACCGGTCACAGATTGACCAAAGTGCTCAAGTGGTATGGAGACCCCAAGCGGTTCGAGGATCACAAGCGGTATTAAGGACACAAGTGGTGGTTAACTTTTGATCGGAACACTATGATCTACCAATCTTGATTTTTGACAAATCGATAATCGGTATATTGTGTTAACTACTATTACTCTATGATGAGTTACCAACTAGTATTACTATAATGTGTGATGAGTTATTATCCACCGACACTTTGGCAGTGATTTTGTGTTGTGTTACCAAATGTGTCCAGATGCACTAAACCTAGGAACTTGTAATATAATCCTATTGGATCGACATGAAATCAGATTCCTTTATAAGGACATCATGTCTAGGGTTTACATGTATGAGATAGAGTATGAGAGATGGGTGATAGAAGAGGTTATGTGCAATCATTATAAAGAAGATTATGTCTATGTGAAGAGATAGAGTGTGGAGATATTGAAGATTGAAGTAATTCTGAAATACATTAACAATGAGATATCAAGGATCTAATTAAGAAAACTATGTTATTAGCTAGATCTCTCACTTGTTGATTACTCACATCTTTGACAAGTCTAAAACCCTTAATCGGGTAGGCCCAACATAGCCTTTGCAAATCCTCTAACAAGGTTGTCTTTAACAGGACTTATCTCCTAATAGAGATCTAGATTCCTAATAGGATTTGTTCTAGTAAAGAACATTGTATGACCTTAAATGGTCTAGTTTCTATTTTGCAGATAGTTACTTGTGAGTTTCTGCTAACCATGGCTTTTCCCATTTGGGTTTCCACGTAAAATATCTTGTGTTATGGTGATTGTGTTCTTGTGGGTGAATGTTTTGTTTGCTATTTGGTTTACATTTATCTTAACTGGTTTATTAGTGAATATGTTGCACTAGTTATCTACTAAACTGTTTAAAAGTTTGTTTATAGTATTTTTTGGTATACTAATTCACCCCCCCTCTTAGTATTTATCAATTGGTATCAGAGCCAACCTTTCTATAAGTCTAACCACTTGGAAGGAGAGATGGGGGAATACAGTGTGAGGGAACTTACTCATTGTCTCACTCAGACTAAGAGAGCCTATGATGAACTCAAAGTCAAGTATAAAGCCTCCTTGGCCAAAAGAAGAGAGCATGCTAAGAAACTGATGGAACTTACTAAAAATAGCTCTTCTGATGAAGCAAACATGGCTTCCCTAGCTGAAGAAGTAAAAAAACTGAATGAATCCAATGCCAATCTGAGAAGGGAGTTGGAAGAACTGACTATCAGAATGTATCAAGAAATTGAGAATAGAAGGAAAGTTGAAGATCTGGTAGAAGACAAAGATCATGAGATCTCCAAGTTGAAGCAACAAATAAGTACCCTTACCAATCATCTCCAAGAGAGTAAAGTGGAAAAAGAAGAAATGCAAGATGAACTAAACATGGCTATTTTTGAAAATGCAACCTTGATGGAATCCAATGCTGATATTTCCAAGGAACTTACTAAGTCAAAGCAGATACTTGCCAAATTTAATCACAATACTACTAAGCTAGAGCAAAAGTTGGAATCGACAAAACCAGTAAAGAATACCACTGGACTTAGTTTCTCTAGATATGAGGAAGATGAGATCTCTAGAACAGAAGCTGAAGCATCAAAGAAGAAACCGACATCCAAGGATAAAGGTAAGCAAAAATTTTAACCTATTTGCTTTAATTGTCTCAAAGAAGGACATACTGCTAATGTGTGTAGAAGCAAGGCCTACAACAATTTTCCTTATTTTCTAAACAATAAGCCTAGATCCAATAGATTCAATGGAAACTGCTATTAATGCAACAAGTTTGGGCATAGAGCATTTGAATGCAGGTCAGTTTTGCACAACACTGAGAGATATCCTCCAAGGACTCGAGGAGTTATCCCAGAACCCTCTATGAACTAGAATCCCAACCGATACAATACCTATGACCATCAGTCTGGTGGTTATCAAGCAGAAACTGGTTGGAGAGAAACTTGTTTGATCTGTCATGGTAGCAGTCACATTGCTGCAACATGTAGAAGAAAGAATGGACGTATGAATAATGGACTATGGAGAACACCTGGAATGGTATGCTATCATTGCAATAAACTAGGACACACTACCAGAACTTGCAGATTGAGAAAGAACTTATCGGATGATATACCAATCACTCTAGAGGGGGAGATTGATGTTGAAACTGTTCAAATGAAAATGAATAAAACCTGGAAAAAGAAATCAGAAGAAGTGTCACAGGATGAACCGGTTTCTACACCTATAGTGGAACTCTCTAAAGTAATAAACTGAGCTTTAGAAAACCTTATGGGGAACATATTGGTGAAATATTTCGAACCCCTAATTTACATCTATAAATACCTTAATTGGTATATGTTACCTGTCAATCGACAAAATATTTGAAGCAATAAAAGGCAAACTTAGGGTTTTTGCCCTAACTGTGATGCATTTATTATGGTAGGTGAAAGCTTTTTTAAAAGGGATTTTCATCATCATCTTTCACTTATCTATTTTTTACTGAAGAATTTTCAAGAGCACAGTGACAAAGAGCGATTCGTCTAGCAATTCAAAGTGAATTCAAAATCTTGTGGAGGAATCCAGCGATCTTTTCAATCTATCACTAAGTGGTAATCGAGCAATTGAATTTGTGTATTGTGGGCAACATTGGCTAACCCTATATTTCATATTGTGAAGGTATTTCTCAAATTTCTTTCTTATCATGGCTTCTACATTGCACTCTAGTTCTAGTGCACCTATAGATTTAGCTAAATTTATTCAAAAGAAAGAAAAATACAATGCCCTATCTCAAATACCTATCGGATTTATTATTGAGGGAGATGTTTTAGGGTATATAGACTATAAATTGGAAGACCTTGGATCCCTAGTGATTCATTCTCAAATAAGTTTGTTCTGTGGGGATGATAAGAAGATCAAACTTGAGTATAGTTTCCTTGAGAAGATGAAACTGCACAATGCGGTATACTTTCTGGAAGAGTTTATAGAAGAAGATATCTACATCATCCTCAACAGAGTACATGGTGATAATATGTACCTCAAGCAGATGCATGGCATCAGACCGAAAGAAATTCATGTCATCAATGGTTTCTATAATATTGGAGAGGTACCAACTCTAAGGAAGGTTATCAAAACTAAAAAGACAAACCTCACCGGTTCTATGAGTGACCAACGGTCTATAACCATCAACACCATCAAAGATGATCTAGTGAAATATGCTTGCATGGTAATTGGCTACCGGATATTCTATGCCAGCAGAAGGAATTATGTCCTAACTTCTACGGTGAATACCACTTACAGAATGATCAAGGAAGACACTACATTTGACCTATGTACCTATCTACAGAAGCAATTGCTACTGAACCTAAATTCCATCAAACAAGACAATTCTCTAAGGTTCAGGTTTCAACAACTTCTAGTTGGTCTATTCTTCTACTTTCAAGGTTATTTTCCTAGAGTAGGTGATGTGCAATGGTCTACTGACCTACCAGTTTCCAGGTAAATCAAGGAAAGTCTACAATTAGTAGGAACTGGATATCCTAAGGTTCCAAACAAATATTTCAATGAATTCAAGTGGAAAATGAACTAGAGAATGAGGATATTTGATGATATTGTGAAGGAATATAAAGATAACATATGCTTCACAATAAAGGTAGATGAATGGATAATGGAAGTGGTGGAACTGAGAAAGGAAGTAGTTGAACCTATGGGTTATGAGGTGGTGAATGAACTATTGATTGGGTATGCCTCTACCCTACTTACCTCACCACTAGATGCTAAGAAAAAGAGAACTGGTACCTACTTGGAGAGGGTCACACTGGTTGAAGAACCAAAACAAAAAAAGGACAAATCAATACCATCGGTATCTGTACCGGTTACCTCTACTAGTCTAAAAGTGACCAAGCTGTCACTAGCTAAGAAGAAACATGAGGATATTCTAGGTAAAATCTTTGAGAGGAAGTGGAAAACCAAAACCAACTCACCGGAGTCAGAGAACACTAAACTAGAGATCCAAACAAAGAAGACATGGCAATCAAGCAAAAAGGCAAAGTCTACCGGTAATGCACTTGCAACTTCTGCACCGATAAATATAGATATTTCCTCGTATAAGCCAATGACACATTGTTAGAGGACTCTTAGGAATATTAGGAGAAAAGTGCTCGATGATTTAAAAGAATATTTTGATGATTTTATTGATAGTGAGAAAAAAAATAGAACATAAAATCATTAAATATTTATGTGTTAATGACCGGTTGCTATAAGAGATTAGATTGGTTACACCAGATTCTTTGTATAATTCTTTAGATAATAAATGGCGCAATGCCATTGAGTAAGAATAGGAGATCAGGGAGAACATTTTTTATGAATACTTTCCTGATGCCTCAAACTATGAGTTGTTTGAGATGATGGAAAAGAAAAAAGGCATCTTCTTCATGAGAAGGAGAAGGCTCAGGATACTAGAAGGTAAAACTTCCGAGGTGGAAAAGGATAGTCACGTACATGCTAAAATTGTTGTCAGAATGCACCGAGTATATGAAGCTGCTAAGCAAGCTGATCAAGCACTAGACCTATCCTCAGATCAACCGGATGAGGCATTTGATAGTGAAGGGGAAATAGTGACAAAACAAATTGATCCTATTGATGTGGATGCATTAGATAGTGAGAATGTTACTCCGGACTAAGAGAAAGAGAAATAGGATAAGGAAAAAGCAGAGAAAGAGAAACACAACAAGGAAAAAGATGAAAAAGAGAAACAAGACAAAGAGCAAGAGGAAAAAGCAAGGAAAGAAGAAAACAAGAGAAAAGTGGAAGAGAAAAAGAAAGAAGAAGAGAAAAGAAAAGAAGAAGAGAAAAGGAAAGAAGAGGAGAAGAGAAAAGATGAGGAGAAGAGGAAAGAAGAGGAGAAGAGGAAAGAAGAGGAGAAGAAGAAAGAAGAAGACAAGAGGAAGGAAGAAGAAAGAAAGAAGGAGGAAGAGAAGAAAAAGAAGGAAGAGGACAAGAAGAAAAAAGAAATGGAGAAGAAGAAAGAGGACAAAAAGAAGAAAGAAGAGGAAAAGAAAAAAGCAGAAGAGGAGAAGGAAGTAGAGGAGACCAAACAAGTGGAGACTCCTAAGGCAACCGGTGGTCAAGCCAAATGGGTTGACACCACCAATCCTATTGATCTTCAATCAGCAGATGAGTCTGAGCTGCTTCAAAGCATCAAACTTGCATAAGAGAGACTAGAAGCATTGCAGAGGAAGAAGGAATAGGATGTCATTCAAACTGTGGTTGACACCCTTACTAGTCTGATTCCTGGTACTAACCTCCCCAATACCAATTCCTCTTTCTCCAAGCTAAAACTTCTCTGTACCATAGTGGAGGACCAGGTACAATGCTTGGAAGATGTTGCTGAAACCATTACAAAGAAGAATCATGAAAAGGCACTCATAACTGCCTTAGTCAAGAAAATGAATGAGCTCTAGACACAACTATAGAAGTAGCAGAAGGATATCAATGTTGCTATGGATGAGGGCAAATTAATTTTGAGTAAAATCTGCCAACCCCATCTATTTTATGGTAATATGCTTAAACAAAAAGGTAAACTCCAATCGGAGTTACGGGCATACATAAGCAATTTCAAGATGTCATATGATTAATTCACTATATATGGGCAAATGATTCATCATTATCAGCTTCAGACCACCAAGATGGAATCAGAAATCAGCAACCGGACCAAAGATTTGAAGGAGCTTCACCTCGTCTTATCGCCAAGACTACAGATTCTTCAAAAATGTTTTCTCAATCTGGAAGCTATCATGGTAACTCAAGAGATGAGTACCATTGATGCAATGGAAAAACTAGTATTCCATATGTGAACTAGAAGTGAGGTTGCTACCTCATTACTTGAGTCATGGACATTGGCCATGAAAACTTTTATGCAGGAGTTTAAATATGTCTTTGATAAGTTTCATTCCTTATTGTCATGAACATTTACTCTATTTCTATATATATAAGGAAACATGGGTTATTCTACATTACTTTGTCATTATTGGCAAAGGGGGAGTAACGTACATTAAAATTTTGGTGAATGTTACCATTTCATGCACTTTCATGTTACCACTTTGGGGGAGTAGTGTACAATGTAAATTCTCCAAAAGGGATAGTGTATATGCTTATGGGGAATAATTTTGATTATGGCATTTTTTGTAAAAACACTTAGATGTCAAAATTTTCCAAGTGTTGCCATCAATGCCAAAGAGGGAGATTGTTGGCATTTTGATGGTGTTTTGATTGTCATTGATGGACACACACTTTCTTGATGATGGACACACACTTTCTTGATGTATGAGTTATGACTCAACTGGTAATTGTTCCAACCGGTATTGTGTATTATTGAATGTATAGTCTTTAGACTATCGGTATTTTGCAAAAGATGTTTACTGGTCACAGATTGACTAAAGAGCTCAAGTGATATGGAGACCTCAAGCGGTTTGAGGATCACAAGCGATACAAAGGACCCAGGCGGTAGTTAATTTTTTATCAAAACACTTTGATCTACTAGTCTTCAGTTTTGACAAATCAGTAATCGGTATATCGTGTTAACCGGTATTACTCTATGACGAGTCACCAACCAATATTACTGTAATGTGTGATGAGTTATCATCCACCGACACTACTCTATGATTCTGTGCCATATTACCAAATGTGTCCAGATGCATTGAACTTGGGAACTTGTAATCTAATCATATTGGACTGACATGAAATCAGATTCCTTTATAAGGACATCATGTCTAGGGTTTGCATGTATGTGACAGAGTATGAGAGATGTGTGATAGAACAGGTTATGTGTGATCATTGTAGAGAAGATTAAGTCTTTATGAGGAGATAGAGTGTGGAGATATTGAAGACTGAAGTAATGTTGAAATGCATTAACAATGAGCTATCAAGGATTTAATTAAGCAGACTGTGCTATTAGCTATATCACTCACTTGTTGATTACTCACATCTTGGACAAGTCAAAAACCCTTAACTAGGTAGGCCCAGCAAAGCCTTTGTAAATCCTCTAATAGGGTGGTTCACAACTATGGATCTAAAATCCTCTAACAAGGTAGTCTTTAACAAGACTTATCTCCTAACAGAGATCTAGATTCCTAACAGGATATGTTCTGGTGAAGAACATTGTATGGCCTTAACCGATCTGGTTTCTATTTTGTAGATAGTTACTTGTGAGTTTATGCTCACCGTGGTTTTTCCCATTTGGGTTTCCACGTGAAATTTCTTGTTGTATGGTGATTGTGCTCTTGTGGGTGAATGCTTTGTTTTCTATTTGGTTTTCATTTATCTTAACCAATTTATTAGTGAATCTGTTGCACCAGTTATCTACTAAACTGTTTAAAATTTTGTTTATAGTTTTTTTGGGTGTGCTAATTCACCCCCTCCCCTCTTAGTATTCATCAACATCCTTCTATGCCACAACCAAATTTCATCAACCTAAGCAATGAAACATATTTTACTAGCACTATTCAAATGAAAGATATTACCTTTAGTCTTTGTACCTGATGCAACCTCAGTTCTGATACTACACAAGATTCTACACTCAAAAAATTCTTCTTTAGACACTCTACATTCAAGATATCTTTAGTATATTGTACTTACCATCAAGAGAAATGGATCCTTTACCATAGATTATACTATCTTTATTATGACCAAAATTCACAAAACAACCTTCATACTTTTCCAAATTCACAAACTTACTCTTATAACCTATCATTTGGTGAGCGCATCCATTGTCAATCACCCACTCATCTTTCTCTTCAACTTATGCAGCCAAATCTCTTTCTACATTCATGCGGCTAGTAGAATAAGTAGGCATTAGATCATCTTCCTATATAGCAATGAGAAACCATTCATTATCACTTGAACCTCCTTTATCAAATTCATCATTTGTCACACCTTCATCAACAGCATAATAAAATCTCTTCTAAAATCATGGTTTGTTAGGTCTTGTCCTAGGAACTCTTTTCGGACAGCTTGAGCCAAGATCACCTATCTTATTTGAAGAAAAACATTTAAGAGGAAATTTTCCTTCATATTTACCATCTCCTTTCGGTAATATCTTGGAAATAAGGGCTTCAAGATCCTCAAGCTCCTGCTCTTCTTCTTCAATTTACTTCCTTTTCTTCTCATTCTAGATACCCTTGAATAAATTTCTCTCGGATCATATATTTGCTTATCCTTTCCAGAAATAGTAGATTTGAATGTAAATTCTACCTTAGGAAGAGAATCACCAAAATAACTCATTTCAAATGTTGAAAGATTACCAATCAACATGTCCCTTGTGACCTTTGTCATAGTTCTAATATCCTCAAGAGCAACAACTTTATGCTTGTAAGATGTAGGTGAAGATCTAAGCACCTTAGCAACAAATTATGATTCTTCCAACTTTCCATAGACACATTTGATATTGCACATAAGTTAATTCACCTTTTGCATGTAAGAATTTACTTTCTCAAATTATGATTCTTCCAACTTTCCATAGACACATTTGATATTGCACATAAGTTAATTCACCTTTTGCATGTAAGAATTTACTTTCTCATCTTCACTCATCTTCAACATTTCATATTTTCATTTTAGGCTCTACAACTTGGCAATCTTTACATAACTATCTCCTTCATACAAGGTTTTGTTGGAATCAAGTAACACTGAGAGGGGTGGGGTAAATCAGTGTTCAACAACCCTTAAGATTCTATATCTGGTTCTTTAACCACTTAATGCAACTGAACAAAAGAAAGAGACAAACACATAAAGAAAATAATAACAACACCATAACATCAACATTTTTACATGGAAATCCAGTTAAGGGAAAAATCATAGTGGGATTGAGACCCACAATATTAATATACCTTGTTAGAAGTATACTAATATTACATAAGGTGAACGCACATTCATTCAGGCACACTTCCTAGAGCTCACTTATCAAATGAAAATAACTTGGCTACAACCCTAGAAGGATCACTACCTTACAAAGTGATTACATATATTCCAAAAATAGTTTTGGTTAAGCACAAAATACAAAATCTTACTCTACACCACTACACTACTCTATTCTGATATTCTGCTCAACTCCTGAGCTCAAATCCTTCACTTGTGCATGTGAAACTATGCACAGGGCAAGTGCAAGGTAATGAGTCACAAATTCGCGGAAGTTTGTGCGTTGGAAAACGTGCTCTTATAAACGGGGGCCCGTTTGTGCTTCGGGCTCCTGAGCCGAAAGGTAACGGGGGTTTGAAGCAAAAAAAAATGAGCCCCCATTTTGTTCTAAAATGGGGGCCTGCTTTTAAACAAAACGGGGGCCCATTTTTTAGAAACGGGGGCCCGTTTCTAAAAACGGGCCCCCATTTTGTTTAAAAGCGGGCCCCCGTTTCTAAATGGCATTTTTCCTTTTTTTTCCACAAGCCGCGCTTGTTTGAAAACGGGGGCCCGTTTTGTGGAAGTTGATTCCACAACCCGCCACTTGGCTCGGGATTAGGCCCGAGATAGGCCTAGGATGGCCACACCTGAGACATGGATCTGCAAATTCAAATCTCCATGAATGAAAGCACAAATATGAACTTCAGAAATAGTTTACGCGCCTCTAATAAGAGAATTTTTATACGAAATTAAAACCCATTTCAGATTATACTGTCTAGATTCTAAATATGTAAATTTATTTAAAAATTGATTATTTTAACTATTTTTCATTTAATTTATGCTAAATCGGGTCCATAAATTTGAAATATTAACTAATTTTGTTAATTTAATAACTTTTTTATTTTAAAGAATTTTGGAAAAAAAATTATATGTCATCAATCTACACAAAATTCTTTTGTATTTAAAAAAAAAATAAAAAAAAATGTTAAGTTTACATCAAATTATGTGGGTCGTACAAGTCAAATTTTTAAAAAGATAATTACGGCCATTAAAAAATTAATTAAAAAAAAAATATTAGAAAAAAAAATACAGAAAAATATGCTCATCAATCTTTAGTGTGTTACAAACCATTTCCCAAAACGGTTTGAGAAAATAATTTTATTTGTGTCAAAAGGTGTGGGTCGTACACATGCATGGTATGGTCCTGAAACAAGCATTTTTAAAACATAGTTTTCAGAAATCCATTTAAAAAGTTATTTTTTATTATGTGGGTATTAAAATAAATTATATATTTGGAAACTACACTCAGAGGGATATCTTTTATATTACTGACTTTTTCCAAGATTCAATCTCTAAGTGTTTCAAAATTTAAGCTCAAATGAGACAAAATCTGAAAATCAGGGAAAACACTTCCACTTTTTGGCCAAAAAGTGGACTCATCTTCTTGCACTAACCCCACAATCAATCATACACACTTCACACGCAACTACAGATACCGCAAATAATTAAATTAGTCTTATATATCTGCATTATGAATTTAGATCTTCATCATGTTGACTTCAACAACATGGTACAAAAGATGAAATGTGTACTCAATTCAACTCAATTTGAATCAAAACAATACTATGGACCAAAAAAAAATTCTACATGCTTCCCACATACTAGCTAAACATCCTATATCGTACAAAAAAATGCCAAAATTGATACACAAAATTCGCATAATGAATATTCACACATTACTACTAATGAACACTGTTCTAACCAAAAACCTATCTACTAGATCTTCCAACTTACACAAAACTCAACATCGAAGGCCATAAGCCTAAAATATGGTAGATTACATTTCCACAATGTGTCTCCAAGATCTGCAACACCAAATGTGCAATACGAATGAACCACCAACCAAAACACTCAACACTATCAAATATTTTGTTTTGTCTCACTGGACCTCACTGGACCTCAATCAGTCTTTCAGTATGAATGAATTATGAACTATGGATTAGATATCTGACTCTATTTTTCAATAATGACAACATGTAGAGACCAATGCAATATCTCTTTACAACAATCTCCCCCTTTGGCATTGATGAGAACACTTAGTAAAAAAAGACTAAGTGTCCAAGAAAAAAAAAGATACCATATAATGCAACAAGAATCTATCAGCTGGACTCCAAAAATAAACTAATCCCCCTAAGATTAAAATTTTTGCACTCCTCTAAACTCCCCCTTTGACATCAATGAAAAAGGTAGGTTTCCAAAAACCAAAAATTCAAGCTAAAACTACCATATACATATTTACACACAGTATTAACTCACAAAAATTTGATAAAATATGCATAAAAGTTCTTCAATGTGCTGAAATGAATGTCTCAACCATTCTTCAAGCTCTCCAAAACTATTATAAAGTTGTTGAACAAGTAATCCTACACCTTTGTAGTTTTTATCTCTTTCATATCGCTGTTAGCTAGAGCATCTTGAGTATCCTTGAGATGACTAAGCCTAATGTTTAAATTAGGAGTAATGCAACTCTGAAGTTCTCCAACTCTTCCAATTATTCTATCCTTGTCATGACTTAAGCTTCTGATTTTCTCAAGAAATGATACCACTTGATTTTCAAGACTACTAAAAGAAACTGATAAAGGATCAACCGACTAAGATATCTGTGCTAGCTCAATCTCATGCTCCTTGGTCTTCCTCTCAATATCCTGAGTGAACTTAGATAGTGATAAACATGATTTGTACATATTTCTACCTTCAGACAATGCATCATGTATGCTCGTCACACAGGTATCTAAAGTGACTCTTTCTTTTGCAATAATCTTCTTCAATGTTCAAAGCCACTTGTTATTAAACTCATTTCATACTTTCTCCTTTGCAAATTTCTCAAAAGATTCAAAATGATTGTCCACAAAGTTGATTATGTTGTTCAACTACCTAGATGGTGTTTCTATAGTATCCTTTTGAAATGAGGGTATCAATTTCTCCAAAATACCATATGGTAGGGTTAGCAAAATACTGTCCTTAGTATGAGATTTGAGAGGATCCTCAATTGCCTTTTCTAGAGAAAATTATGCTAACTGCAGCTTCTAGATGGGGGACAAAGAGGCAAGGTTAATTGGACCTTGAATAAACTCTAGATCATCTATAAATTGCTTTCCCTTCACTGCCTTTATAGACTTTCTTGCTCTTGAAATGGTTTCTTGTATTATCTCAACCTACACTTCCTCTGCAACCTTCTCTATTTTAGCATCTTTCTTGGGTACCTCTGAATGAACTAGAGGATTCTCAACCTTATCTTCCTTGTCTTCTTTACCTACATCTCTTTACCCTTATCTTCTGCATTCTCAACCCTAACCTCTTTCAAAATATTTACATCACTTGGATCATCAACTTGTACTTCCAAAATATAAGTATCATCCTTTGTCTGCACTTCTAGATTATCCACACCTACTCGGTAAGTTGTGTGATCTTCCAAAATATTATCCTTTTTTTGCTCATTTTTTCAGATGAGTATCATCTTATCCTTTTTCTGGATTAACTTCATACTGATTCTCAAGTAAAAATTTTGTCAATTTTTTTTGTTTCTTTCACAACCTCGTCATTTTTTTTGAACATGATCTTATTCACCCTAGTCTTACTCCAAAAGATATCCTTAACTAACTTAAGGATTCTTACAATCTCTTCCTTGGATATTATAGAACATAAATTAACTAGTACATACTCTATTAGTCTTTCCTCTTCCTCTTTTGTTGTCTCTCTTCTCATATCCAAAACTATATACAAGATCTTAGGAATTTTAGACATTAACTCTATCAAGGATTTTCTATATGCATTCATGTATTTTAAAGTGGATTCCTCTAATGCTCTTTTACTAGTCTCATCAAAATTTTCATACTATTTTGATAATGGCTTCAAGTTTTCATTCTTTAATACTTCGTTCACAATCTTATCTAATGTCATAAAAGGTTTAAAATCAAATCCTTTCTTTAGTACCTTAGCAGTCTCAGATGGATTTATTTTGTTGCTTGGGATTGCTCTTCTAGATAGTTTTTCATTTGCAGATTTTGTGGCCTTAGAAACTTTGGTCTTCACTTCCTTTATAGGCTCATCTAATTCAGTCTCCTCATCATCTATAGTCACAAATCTAATTGTCTCCCTCTTCTTCTCCTCACCATGATTGGATGGATTGATTGATGGTTTTGTAGGATTTGCAAGACAAGAGGAGAGAGTGGCTCTTCTTGATTGCCTTGGCTTAGGCTTAGGTGCAACTTTCAGTTTATCCTTCTTCTCCACCTTAAAATTCTGCTCCTCGGAGAGGATATTCTTCTCTCTTTCTTTTTTAGACTATTTCCTTTGTTATTCCCATGCTCTCTGCAAGAGTTTTAACTTCCTTTTTATTTTTTTTTTGTATCACCGACTTCTTGAATTATCAATGAAGCTTTGATCTCTTCTCTTTGTATGTCCCAAATATCTCCTCAGTAGGATCCACCAGTTTTCTCAATACATGTTGCACATAGAGTTATGGAATCTTCTCCTCAACTTCATAACCCATTGGCATAATACCTACCATCCAAATCTCCAAAACTTCAATTAAGCACTTATTTATGTCTCCCATGAAACAAATTGTGTCTTGGTACTTCTCGATAATAAATTTAGGCTTCCTTTCCGTCTCATGCATTTCCTGTTGGAAATTGTTGAAATGACCCCAAAGGTTCGCATTTTGAACTTTAGAGTCACCGAAGTTGTATAAGTATTTTCAATATCAGAGATAAAATTTTCTCTTTGGAATAGTAAATCTTGTAACTAATCACTATAAAGGAAAATTTGATGTCATGCTCCTGGATGTTGTTGATAGTCATCCCTCATTGGTCAAATTTTGATCCGATTGCATTTGTCACAATATCATTCTTTGTAGCCTTCAAAGATGGTATCTCTCTGGATGTACATAGACCTATCATAGCTTGAATAATGGTCTTCATGATCTTATGGGGCCTATCTAACCACAATAATTCATTGTGTATTCTGTTCAACACATACTAGACCCATGTAGTTTCATCAAATATATCGAGTCTGACAAATTGCACAAAACCCTTTCTCTCCAAATCCCAAAATTTAGGTTTCAACATTGATCTTCCATCAGATAATTGGTTATGATAGAGATTTGGCATTCCATGACTTCCAAATTCCTTAATGGGACAATGCTTGTAAACCCTAATGTCTTCATCGTGCAAAACTCTATAGGGAGCCGATGAAAAGGCACACTTAGGATCATCTTCCATTGAAATGAATGAATTATTCTTGAAATTTGGTATAGCATGCTCAATTTTGTCAACAAAAAGAGGGGTAGTAGTACCAGATGTAGCCATTTTGGAAGTAAAAAATTTTAAACTTGACAAGTTCTACCAATGAATACCTTCGTCGCTAGATTTGGGTTTCATGCCAAATCGCATGAGAAATATTCTTTCATGGTTTGGTCGCTGAAAATATTGCTTGCAGAACTCTCCAAAATTCTTCTCTTCAAATACAAAGTGAGAAATGACATGATGACATCTCTTTTTATCTTCAGCAAACCTAACTTTTCATTTTAAGAAATGCACTTTTCGCTAATCTTTTTGAATACTCTGCATTTAAAAAAACTCTTATGTGAACCTTCAAATCTACTTGAACTCTTTCAAAAATCCATTAAGAAGTTTTGTGACCACCACATACACCTCTACAACTTGCCGAAAATAGGTACATATCTAAAATAGGGGGTTTGTAGGATTTTCATTATAGCTTCCCCAAGGCCAGATGCCTTAGTTCAATTACCAAATGTAGTTCCAGCATTGGAATTAGGTGTGGATCCACTTCTTCCATCATCATTTCTCTTTTTAACATATCTCCTTCATCTAATCTTTGATCTCATCAACTTTAACTTTTCCCTTCTCATTTGCCTTTACATTCTTGTTCATGTCTTCCAGACCTCTTCTATTCGTATTTCTACTTTTGTAATACTTACAAGTGTCACCAGATTTGTTGTAAGTATAGAAAACAACATTTCCTTTCCAGGGTTTGAAGTTCATCTAATTTGATCTTGTTCTACACTGATTAGCAACATGTGCAAACATACCATATGCATAACATCTGATATTTTTCCTATTCTAAAAATTGTTAATCATACTTCTGCATTTATTTGACTTATGATAATATTTGTTACAATTCCAACATTGATTGGTAAAATATGGACAATTATTGTTCAACCTATTTTTGCATTGACTAGCCATATGACCAAATGTTTTGCAAATAAAACACAGTTTACCATTGAACTTATGTGCATTAGGTTGCCTTACTGGAGGCCTTATTGAATTGTTCTTCTCATGAGCTAACTTGGAGCTTTCACCTTTCTCAAATCCAAGACCTTGTGTATCATTAGGATTATTTTAACTTGCAAGCATCTCACCTAATTTGGTTGAACTGATTTGAAACTTCTCCTTGTACTCATTTGCATCATCAAGATCAAATTTAAGAAGTAGGATCTTCTTTTCAAGTTCTTCCTTGTGTTCTCTAGTGTCTTGCAGATCAATCTTCAATTGTCCATTTTCACATTCAAGTCTGCAACATTCTTTAGATTTGTCTTTAAGGGACTGAGCAAGCTTCTCCTCATTCTTATTTATTTCTTTGATGTCATTTGTCAATTTAATCTCATTCTTCTAAACTACATTGTCTTTTCAACTTGATCAAGCACAAGTTACTTTCTCTTTTCCCTTGACATGTTCAATTGATCTTTCAAAATATAAATTTATTCCTCAACTTCTTTAAGATATGCTTTCACTTGCCAGATCTCAACTTGTGCTTGATCAAGAGCCTTAAGAAAAACAACCAACTATTGTCTAAGACTACCAAAATCCATTGATTCACTTTCTTGCATCCTCCTCAAGCTCTTAGGATTCTACCAACGATCTAAGATTTTATACCAATTGTTGGAATCTAGGAACACTGAGGGGAGTGGGGGTGAATCAGTATTTTGCAACATTTAAAATTCTTTATCTATTTCTTCAACCACTTAATGTGACTAAACAAAAGAATGATGTAAAGACATAAATAAAATAAAAATAACACCATAACAATAGGATTTTTACGTGGAAACCCAGTTAAGAGAAAAACCACAGTGGGATTGAGACCCATACTATTAATATACCTTGTTAGAAGTATAATAATATCACATAAGGGGAATGTGCATGCATTCAGGCATACTACCTAGAGATCACTGCTCAAATTACAATAAGGGCTACAACCCAAGAAGGCTCAATGCCTTACAAAATGATTACATATAATAATTGGAATGTTTGAACTGATAAATAAAATCTTAAAAATGTTAAAAACAATTCCAGTTAAGCACAAAATACACAATCTTAGTATGCTCTACTACACAACTCTGTTCTAATATTCATCTTAATTCCTTAGGTCAAATACTTCACTTACACATGTGAAACTATGCACAATTGATCATACACACTTCACACATTACTATTGATACCAAAAATGGTCAAATTAATTGATCTTATATATCCACATCATCAATTTACATCTTCATCATGTCGGATTCAAAAACACGATACAAAAGATGAAATGTGTACTCAAGTCAACTCAATCTAGATCAAAATAATCATGCAGACCAAAACAAATTGTCCACACTCTTCCTACATGCAAGATAAACATCCTTGATCACACAAAAAACTACCAAAATGGATCCATAAAATCTGAACAATGAATATCCACATGTTACTACTAATGAACACTGTTCTAACCTTAAACATGTCTCTAAGATCTTCTAACTTACCCAAAACTCAACACTAGAGGCCATAAACTTAGAATAAGGTAGATTACATATCAACAATGCTTCTCTGAGCTCCATAATACCAAATGTATAATGCAAGTGAACCGCCAGTTCCAAAATACTGAATACTACCAGATATCCTATTCTATCTCAATGAACCTCATCAGATCTCATTCAGTCTTTCGATATGAATGAATTATGAACTATAGATTGGATATCTGACTCTAGTTCCCATCAATGACAATATCTCAACATCAATACAATGTCTCTTGCCAATGGGTTTCCAACTTCTTCCAGACCTCATGAGCAATCTACAATTCCATAATATTTATCATTTCAAACTCGGTCAAAGCACTTAACAATGCTTCCTTAGTCCTAATATTGTGTTCAAGACTTTTGATCTCATCCAGAGATGTAGGACCATTTACAGGAATATTATACCTTCTTTTAGTAATCTCCTACTAAGGTTCACCAATGCATCTTAGATGATACTCCATGTGACTCTTCCAATGTGAGTAGTTTGTACCATCAAATCTCAGACTTCCCTTCTTGTAAGTTGCCATCCCAAATCACCTCAAGTGATTAATATTCTTCGGAGGAACCTGCTCTAATACAAATTGATGAAAATAGGGCAAGCAACTGAGCAGAGGGGTCAATTAGTTGTGAAAAAACTCATACAATTTAAACTTATTCTTAGATCTGACTATTAAACATGAAAGCATAAATCAACAACACAACATGAACACCCATAAAAACAATATTTTCTACGTGGAAAACCCTGCTAGGGGAAAAACCATGATGGGGATGAACCAAAAAATAGGTATACTCTCTTAGAAGTATTACAATGAGAAATCCACATACATTCAGGCACACTGTCTAGATCTCACTACTAAAAATTAAAAATGCTCACTACCCAGGGAAGGTTGACTACCTATATATATAGTCATGGATCACATCCAAAAGTTATGATCTATGAAAATAGCATCTCCTTAATTCCTAGTTCAATTCCATTGAAGCACAAACAACTTTCTCCTTCACCCTTGTTCTCTGCCTTTAAAATATGTATACATGCAATACACATAGACTCGCCCACTTTATTCTATGCACTTGAATACAAATATATTATAATTATCTATTTATGTCATCAACCTTGGATGAATTATCAAGGTCGGTTCAACACTGTTACAAGTGCGATTGTCGTTGCACCAAAAGATTGACCTGTTAATCCCTGATACAACCACTAGACTTATATAATTTAGAGGAGGTGGTTAAGTCATGCCACAAACTGGAGCACTACAGTCCATAACACAAGGAGACCAAGGGCACACACCTTGCGAAAATCCCCCTCAATGCAAGTCAGAGATTTGAACTTGTGAACAAGCTCTGATACCACTTGTTACAAGTGTGGTTGTCATTGCACCAAAAGATCTAGTTGTTAATTCTTGATACAGCCACTAGACTTATAGATTTATAGGAGGCATTTAAGCCATGTCACAAACATGACCGTTGCATTGCATAGCACAAGAAGAGAAAGGTTGCACACCTTGCAACAAACACTCACCATATAATTACAAAAATACAACCATACAAAAAACATTGTTTCATGTTGACCAAGAAATGTCATTCAATACATATCATGGACCCAAATTTATCACCTCGAACATGAAACACTTCCAAGAATTATGCCTTGAATATCCAAAACATGCTACAAGTATTTGATCAGCCAAGAACATGAATAACACCACCAAACCAAAGAAAATCATCAATTACAAGCTCAATGATCAATGCGAACCACCAACACAAAAGGAAAATGATAAAGAAACATTCACAAGTGTCATGAATTACCATACGAAGATCCTTACCAATACAAGTTACTAGAACAATCATCATCTTCATACCGAACCTTATGAACACTCACTACAATAATTTTCAACCTTGGAAAATCCATTATGGGCCTCCAAAGTATGAACCATTTGAATTGAGGACACACACCAACATCTCAAACACACCTCCAAATCCATGGATGAAGATATTACAATGTGGAGCAATGTAGATTATAATACTAACACTCTACCACCACTAAACAATGCAAAAATCAACCATAACACAGATACTCATAACTCAATCAAATCTTCATGCAAACCTTTGAATCTTGAACTGAATCAACTCTAGACAACTCTCTACAAACCCTTTACTATACAAACTCTGATCTTCATCATACAAGCTATGCGAAATGAGCTAAATCACTAAACTTCACTGCATCACTATGTCAAACAAAGAAATATGTTAACGTCAATGACAAAAAATCTCTCAAACTCTCTTAAGCACATATTTGCAACATTATTCAAACAATCTCCCAATATAAATGATAAGTTTCATGGAAGGAAAAGCTAATTAATTAATTAAATAAATGAAGATTTATTTATTTAATAGAAGAAGTGGGACCAATTAATAAATTAAAATATTTATCTAAATAGACAAAGGCTAGGAAAGGCTAAGTGAATTAATTAAATAAATAAAAATCTATTTAATTAATAGAAGACTTAAGATAAAAATAATTAAATAAAGAAAATATTTATTTAATTAGGCTAGAACAATTTTAGGTGTTTAGAGATATTAATAATGAGTTACTATATTCTTAGGTGGATATTAAATTTTATTCCAAACAATTTGGAATGGTTTTCCATCATTAAACATATATTATGTTTCTAATGAAAAAACCGAAAAACTTATAAATTCAAATTTGTTTCTGATTCATTAGATTATAATTATGAATAATTTTATGTTGTATGAATACAATCATAGACCATCCAATATAATTCTCTAGGTAATTAAATAAATTTTATTAATGATATCAATAGATGTTCTTACAAGGTAAATGTATCACAATTTTATTGTGTTATTAGTGATTATAGCTATGAGGGTTGAACTTGAGTTCAAGTGTGATTAGTAATGGGCACAACTATTACTAGCATAGTGAAGGTTGATATTTTTCCTTAAAATAAAAATTTGTTAAATAGTAATGACCAAGTAATTTTGGAAAATAGTTGAAAATAAAACCATGAAGTTTATAAATGCTCAATTATGAAATAGGTTGAAGAGGGAGTAATAATTTACAATGGAAACTTTGCACAGGACAATTTTGGTCAAAGATTCATTTATTTTGATTTTGAAGAGTTATAAATAATTATAATATCTATATTACTTACTATTATTTATTTTATAATGTAATCATTCTTCCAGTATACACATTAATATTATATATTTTCTAGTGTACTTTGTGGAGGGGGAGGTTCTGGTAAAAATTTGTGTTCTTATTAACCCTAATAATGTTTGCCCCCGTACTTGTAATATCAAGTCTCATGATGGTATTTGGCACCAGTCAATTGAGAAATTAGATACGTAGCTTCTTAAGTCTCCTTTACATATGAATTTTAAGAAAAACTAGCAGGTTGTTGACTTTGTCCCTAAAACCCTTAATAAAGATAGTTTATCAGTGGGACCTTCGATTGAAGGATGTGAAAATGTCTCTTCGCATAAATTGGTAGAAACGGATCACATTAATCTTGAAAATAATCTATTGTGTCGTAATTCTGGCAAACCAAATGATCACACTTCGGGTTCGGTCTCACTTCTGTCTTTACTGAAGACATTTTCTAATAATGGGGTATAGTGGATGGTAATCCCCTGATGAATGAAGTAGATCACCCATTGATGATAGATTGCCCTTGTAGATGTATAAAAATGACCATATTCCTAAATGAATATTTTATGTTCATTTCTCTATTTGATTAAATCCAATTTAATTAAATTACCTGTATTCCTCTATTTAATTAAGTAAATTACTCAATTAAATTCACTATACCCATTTAATGAATAAATCATTTTATTCAATTAAATCTCTTCTATCCACTTTTAATTAAATAGTTTATCCTAAATTAAATAAATCTAATTTATTTATTTCCCCAAATTGCAACCAAATTGAAGTAAATTCATTTTATTTCAATTAAAACCTATTATCCCTCCATCCACTTGCACTTTCCTACATCTCCCACTTGCCTTCCTAACTTATTTCTAATTTCTTCTAGACTCTTCTAATTGCTTCTAATTAGCCTAACCCATCTTATAAACTTTGTCACATCCCTAAACAAAGGGAAGTCACTTCTCAAACCCTTAAAGTCTTTGATAACCATTAAAGGCTTCAAGTCTTCAACCACTTAATTCCCCAAAGTCTTCATAACCATTAATGGTTAACTCAAACCCTCGTACATGGTTAAAGAATTTCTTTCAACTCAACCTACATGTAACCTAAGGGTCTCATCAAGCATTCATTGCTTTGACCATGATTATTCCTTAATCATTTGCACAAGGGTTTATCCTTGGATTAACTCTTAATCCAATGGGTAAGCCTAACTTAAGCTTAACCTTTACCCTCTAGATAACCATAAGGTCTTCTCAAGCATTTAATGCCTCTAACCCCTTCTCTCAACCCAACCCTATGTTGACATTTGTCACCATTTCATTGGTGCAAATTGCAAACATGGATTCCCAACTTTCAAACTCAACCCTTGATCAACTCTTTCAATCCTGACCATCCATTGCCCTATTTTTTCTATAAATAGAGCTCTCATTCCTCCATTTTTAAAGATCAATCCAAGTTTTTAGTATCATACTTATGCTCAAATACATTCAAGCTTTCATATCATTTTATGCTCATCATTTTAGCCTCTCTTTTCAATAGGAATTAGTCTAAATATGCATGTTTAGAATACTTTCTTTATCATTTAGCTCAATCATAGACTAATATATCATGTAAGGATAGTATTTATACTAACCTTGTCATCTTATAATCTAGTTTATTGCATTTTAAGATCATGCATAGCTTAGGATGCATCTCACATTAAATCAACAAAAAGCATCCCTTGTTCTTGCATTTGCCATCCCTAAACCATTTTTCTCAATGATATGAGAGCAAAAACATTGGTTTGAGGGACATTGTAAGATAGAGAACCATGGGACCAATCTTGGGAAGCTGAGTGATACTTTATTACTTCATAGCTTGCACCAAGAAGTCCTGTGGGTGTGTGAGCAAGGCTCCATAGAGCTCCATTTTTTGCATATTGAGTTCTATCGACCCACTTTTCCTGCATACGTTTCTGGCACCCACCATGGGGTTGGACCCCATATATCAAATTGGTTTTTAAATTTAACCACTTTTGTAGGCACGCGGGAAAAATGAATTAGTGCGTTAAGTTAACTTTTTAGTGCATCTGGTTAACAGCCTAGCGCATTCAGTTCACTGTTCAGCGCATGGAGTACATCATCTAGCGTGTGAAGTCCATATATTAGCGCATCGGATTACTATTTTTCCTGTAGGTCTTGGTGCGGGAGAAAAACAGAGCAGCGCTTTCAGCGCACAGAGTAGCGCATCCCGAAAATAGGGTAGTGCGTTGAAACCTTATTTTAGTGCATCAAGGTTATATTGTAGCACGTACAGTTTGTTCTGTAGTGCATCACAGATAGAAAATAATTTGTAACTGAAAGTTAAAAAATTAGACTTGTGGAAGTCCACCAAATCATCTAACATTTTTCCTCTGGTTTTCTTGTAGGATTCTAACAAATTTGTTGTAGAAAGGAGCTTAATCTTAGAATATTTAGATAGTTAGGATTTTTCACTAACTTAGTTAAGTTAGTTTAAAATTTTGAACATCTTTTATTCTTAAAATTGAACTCACTTATTTCTTTTGGGCTATAAAAAGAACCACTATCAAAAAATTTCTTGCTTTTATAAGAGAAAAACTTTATTTTAGGCTCTAAAATGAACAATACAAACTTCACTTTTTTGCAAAAGTAGATATAAAAAGAACCTCACCATCCTTTGGTGTATAAAAGGATTCATTTTCAAATTTTGCAAAGGGAAAGAACCTCACTTACGAAGTTTTGTTAAAATTAAAAGAGGGAAGTTATTCCCCTTTTCCGATTTTCTTTTGTTGACCATATCGAAAATTTTGCTTTGTTAGCCAGGTTCCTTCACTAGATTAAATAATCATTGCTTTGAGGAACTAAAAAGAACACCATGCTTTCTGGAGCAACATCTCCAAGTAGAGATTAGCAAATCACTAAATTGAAGGCTTAAAAAGAACTTTGATTGCCTTGTCTCGAAAGTGGAAGGAATATGCTCTCCCCTTAACTGGGTGATCAAAAATTCAAACCACTCTTAAAGCTTTCTATATTTCAAGCATAAAACCTTTAGCAGGCCTGCCTTCCCGAGGAGTTGGAATCAACTCTTAAAGCCATTTATGGCCGGTGTGAAGGGAATGACCTAAGTAGGGAATGACTTTGACGCCAAGAATTCCAACCCTCTATAATCAAACGTGGAAAGTGACGAAAGCCCTTTTCAATGGTTGCGTGCAGCGATTAGCCTTCCCCTAGTATCCTCGAGATACATAAAGCCTTTGTTCTAAAGGTTGGGAAGCCTCCTAAGGGATTTTATCATTGAGGGTCGAACAGGAAGCCTGATTACGAACCATAGAAATAGAAGCTTTGAACTGAGTCAGTAACCAGATATTTATAACATCATAGTGCAAGGGTGGGGAAGAATCTGCCCCCAGGATTACTCACCATATATCTCCCAAGATAACTACTCAACTGTGAAGCGATTCACTTTGAGTTAATTTTTGGTAAAAGGCAAAAAAATAGGCACCCTCTAGGGGGTGACATGGCTATTTGAGCTGACGGAGTATCGAGACTAGTGGGCTATGATGTTATTTATGACCTTTGAATAAAGAGTCTTTCTGAAGTGTATTATTCATATCCAAACCTGTTAAAACATTGGGGATTTGAACACATCCTCGCAGAACATACACTTTTTGTTAGATTAGGAAAAATGGTTGTACTTTTTGTGTCGTGCTTGCATTTACTACTTCAGAAAATCATCCATCAAACTTGAAAAATTCACAACAAAAATTCAAAATTTGCAAAAAACCAACCAAAGGAAAAATCAGGGTAGCTTAGTGCATAAGAGAAACTTCTTAGCGTGTGAGGAACTTCTGTTAGCACATTCAACCATCAATTTAGCACGTCAGTTCCAAACAGTAGCATTTTATCCCAAGATAAACCAGTATTGAAACATCTAGCACATCAGAAAAATAGTCTAGCGCATGGAAGCATCAGCTTAGCGCGTGGAAACCAAAAATTAGCGCATCAAGTTCAAAAGTTAGCGCGTGATAGGCCCAAGGTAGCGCATGACTTTTTAAACAACTAGAAAACAATTTTTGAACAGTCAAAACTTTAGCGCGTGTCTGGGGGCAGCCTAGCGCGTGTGGTCATTATTTTAGCGTGTGGAGTAACTTTGGTAGCACATGTAGTTTTTGTTTTAGCGCATGATCAAAAGCATATAAACAGAGGGCAAAATAGTGAGGAATTTTAAAAAATTTTGAAAACATTTTGAAAAGCCTCTCATTATCAACAACATTTTTCATCAAAACAGAGTAGCGAAAACAAACTGTTAAGACTATTTCTTGAGCTAAATTTGTGTCAAAACAAACGTTGTAAAAATCCTAAACTGATCGCATGATAAAACATGTCTATCTTATCATAATCCAGAAACCTCATCATCAGTATCAACAGAATCCTTTACCATCTTACGGATTTCATCTCAAAAACACTTGTTTAAAATTTTCAAATTATCAAATCAAGTCTCCATATCGGGAGGCTTTTATCTATATCATTTGACACGCTTTGTCGTGAAGGGGCATCTAAACCTTCACTTTTATAGAGTAAGATTTAAAATTTTCCAAACAAGATCAACTGAATCCAAACAAATCAAAGGAAACCACTGATCACTCATGCATGACTAATCCCCATATTCTGAGAAGAAAGAACCTTTATCATAACATCACGTTGAAGAAACAACAACCTACTTTTTTCCAAATTCATCAAGAGAACTAAATTTTTATACATTAATCATCAACTTTTCAAATCTCATCGAGTATTCCTTCATCATGTCAAATGTTATATCCAAAACAAATCCAACAAATTTGACAAAGAACCCTTAAAGACAAGAGCCTACTGTCAAAAGTCTACTTTTAATCAAATCATAAATCGCGGAGGAAAGATCAATCCAGCATTTTTTCCCGATGAGTGTATCACTTATAACACATCTCAACTAGAACCACCCACCCTCGAGCAACATATCAACAAGGATTTTGTTCCCTTTATCACAAAAAGTTTTTACTAAAATGCCTGTTACTCGCTCTCAAAGAAACCAACAAAGCGAGACACACGCAGAATCTAGTATGAATCGAAGATTGTCCAATCCTTTTGAAGTTCCACACTTGGAAGAGACTGAAATTTCTGAAGCACTTCTTCAGGAATGTCAGGAAAACCCTTCATTCCAAAAGCTTGTAGAAAGGCTTATGGAAACTGACAAAGAAAAATATTTGCTCATGCTCACAAGTAAAGGCATTAAACTTCCCGAAGATTTAGACACAAACATCTTTAAAACTGGATCTCGACAATATGCATATTAAGAACAATAAAGAGAAGAAGAAACTCACATACCTGAACAACACATTCTAGAACAACGTATACCAGAAATGTGTATACCTGAGCTAGAAACCCCAGAGAAAAATATACCATTTAACACACCTTTTCAGCTGAGAACTAATACAAGGGAAGAACTTTTCCCTTGGCAAAATAATGCACCTTTGGCTTCTCTTTCTAACAAATGCAAATGTTACAATGACAAATACATGACATGCAACAAGGGACAATAGTGTGGTACTCTTTAAACAAAATCTGTCCTTATCCATTTGAAAGAAGACTGAAGATGGTGCCTTTTCCTCCAAACTCAAATGTGCCTAAATTTGATAAATATGATGGAAAAAGTGATCTCCGCGATAATGTTTGAGAATTTTGCACCATGAGTCTTGAGTTTGCTCATGATGACACCTATCTGATGAGGTTATTCCCAAGAAGCCTGGGAGGGTAAACAATGGAATGGTTAACCAAAATTACACCACCTGTCAGATCATTTGATGAATTGGTTAACAAATTCATAACCCAATATTCCTATAACATCCAACATGCCATAACCATGCTAGATGTTTGTAACACCAAACAAAAGAACAATGAAACCTTCATGATGTTCCTTCAACGCTGGCGACGTATGGTATTGAGATATCCTCAAGATATTCCCGAAAAGGAGAAAATAGAAATCTTCATCGATAACTTGAATGGTGAAATGAGTTACAGGCTAAAACTTCAATGCATACCATCTTTCACTAAATTGACTGAAAATGGCATTCAAGTAGGGGAAGCATGTGTCAAAAAGGGAACACTCAAATTCTACAAGGAAGGAACAAACTCATCAAACTACAATAACCAAAACAACACCAACCTCGACAAATCTTGATTTTGGACTCGAAACAAAAACGAAGGCAACAATGAATCATATGATCCCAAATCTAAGCAACCAGTGCTTGCATTATCCGGTAATCCTCAAAATATGAAAAATCCTAAAAATGCTAATCCAAATGCTAACACATATGGACCAAACACTGATCAAGGAAAACTCAACACAAACAACACCAACGATACTCAAAGCAAAAACATGAATCCAGGACCTAACAAAAATTCACGCAACAACATGAACAATTTCCAAAAGCGTATCTTCACACTACTAGGGCAATCACTAGAATCAGCATTCAGAGAACTTTTGGCAAACAAGATTCTTTCTTTGCCTCCAATCAGCAACTATGAACCCCAAATCAAACCACCTTGGTGGAATGATTCACACTATTGTGATTTCCATCATAACAAGGATCATCGAACAAACAATTGCATGAGATTGAAACACATGGTGTAGGACATCATTGATCAAGGTGACTTAACGGTAGATGGTCTCAAAACAAATGGTGATCACGGAGCCTTTAAAAATCCTTTCCCAAATTATAGAAAAGATGGAGCTTCAACCTTGGATGATACATGCAGAGCTCATATCAACCATATCTACAAAAACACCATAAAACAAATATCAGCTGAAGATCATCAAGTAAATGTCATCACCATCTGAGATCGGCGTGATCATGAATCTATCAATGTAACAACCCAAAATCAAAAATATGTCTTGAAAGGACATACCGCACCTACAACTACTACACCAAAAATCCAATATGAATTGGTTAGCTAACTACGCAAAACTCCAGCTCAGATATCTATACTAGAATTGTTGGAACTATCACCAAAGCACAAAGACATATTGGAACAAGCGCTATTGGAAACCAATGTACCTCAAAATCTGGATACAGATAGATTTCAAGCCATGGTCGCCCATATGATAGGACCTCATAACCTCACCTTCTCAGAGCATGACAATACTTCCTTAAGCCATCCACATAATACTCCTCTCCATATCGAAGTCATTGTCTGCAAACACCGAATAAAAAGAGTCTTAATAGATGGAGGAGCCGGACTTAATATATGTACTTTAAAGCTTATCCATGCATTAGGCTTCTCAGAAGAGTCTATTGATCCTTGCAAAAAGATTACCATAAAGGCATATGATGATGAGGAAAGGTCCTCTAAAGAAACTGTGATATTACCTATTCAAGTGGGACCAGTGCAAAAAGATACTATATGTCAGGTATTAGACATAGATCTCACCTACAATATTTTGTTAGGGCGACCCTGGATACATGAAATGCAAGCAGTACCTTCTATGTATCACTAGTGTGTCAAATTTCCTTATGATGGACAAGAAATCTCCATATTTGCTGATCACAATCCATTTCAACATTGCAACGCAATGGGGGCAGCCCAAGATAGTTTGGTTCCTCATAATAGAGAAAAGCAGCGATCTTTAACATCAGATCTATAAACAGCAACACCCAACTCCTTATTTGGAGATTTCAAATAGAAAATGCAAATCAAAGACCAAGGCATAGGAGGATACTCTTTGGAGCCCTTATGTTTGGCCAAATTACCAACATCACCTCAATCTCATGGATTGCCTACTACATCAACACATCTGGCCACTCAGCCCATCACCAAATTTGATGGTACCTTCATCCAATTGGTCACTCTAGCGCATGAATTAGAAGACAAGGATGTTCTTAGCTGGTTATATAAAGATAAGGAAGAAGATAAAAGAGCAGCAAATGGGATATGACGGTAAAGGACCTATTGGGAAACATAAAGGAGTCACTGAACCCATAGATCTTCCTTCATAGCCTAGTAGAAACAAAGCAGGATTGGGTTGTAAGCTCACTTTCCTATTAAGAAAGCCACCTAGCATAACTACAAAACCTCAATGGAAAGAAAAGTATAAGTACAAAGAAGAATCCTGGCAGAAGCACTCTTTGAATCAGCAAAATCTGCAAGGCACGGGAACATCAAGATCAAAAGTTACATCAGGGAAAGTTTCTAAGCCACAAGAAGGCCATATCTACAGCAGTAGCTCATATTCCAACACCAATATCTCAAGAACAAATAATATCATCTCCGGATACCGTTATTCCTCCCCGAGGAAGCACAGTCTATGAACAAATACAGAAGGTGTGTGGGGGAAAAAGTGACACTAAGCAAACATGCCCTAATCTCACTTTCAATCACACACTTGTGGAATACGAAAGAGCCTAGAGGTATCACACAATTGGCTACTTCTTTTTGTGGAAGAGAGAGCCATGGGCTACCTATTAGGATTTCTATTCCTTTGTTGCAAATGATAGATAAAATGATGCAAGTTCAACTATTAACCCTAAAGTGCAAGTATGAACTAATAACAAGATTACAGAATTGAACTTAAACAATGGAAAGCTGTAAACACAAGGACAAGGCAAGAATGCAAATGCATACCCGATGTTAAAATATAAGTAGAAATGTTCGGGACGGGGGCGCGAGCGCCACTGTCCTAATTTTGCCCTTGAAACTGCTCCTGAAACTGCTATTTTACAACTTGGAAAACTGCTGGAAATGCTAAAAATTGCTGTCTGGCAGAGGGACCAGGGCACCTAGTGCCCCTGTCCTGGCAGGACCAAGGTGCCCCACGCCCCTATCCTGGTCTTTTGCTCTGAAATTTGGTGTGTTTCTCAGTTTCCGTCTGCTTCCACCGGATCTGTGACTTGCGGCATCATCCGAATCTCGAAATCTGCACTTATATCTGAAAAGGTGTTTTGGGCGGCTATATAGGGTTTTGCCTTAGTCAAACCCCCACTTTGATTTCCACCTCCACGAATAGCGAAGTTGTATTGTAAAAGTAGTGTGTGTGCAGACCTTGTGTGTGTGCAAGATCCTAAAATGCAAGTAAGCAAACTAGAGCAACCTAGAAAGTAAACCCTAATTGCTTGTAAATGATAATGTAAATGCTCCAAATCAAGATGCAAAGTGATCTAAAGCATGAATACAAATGATATAATGAGGCTTATGCCAAGACATGAAAACAACATGAAATCATACCCAACCCTAAGGGAGGGGTAGAAGCCAATCTTCAGTCGGTGATCCCCTATTGCTCTTCAATGTCTTCAAAGCCCTAAATAGATGAATGAAATTGATGAATGCTTGATGGATGGAGGTTGAATTTTGTTGAAGTCTTCAAAGATCTGCTCTTTCACTGCATAGAAGGTCCCTAAAACCAAATTTCTGATCCTTTCAAATGAAGAAAGAGAGCTCTTATATATGAAACCCTAGGTCTTAATTTCAACTTTTGGCCGACCTAGAGATTGAATCTCCCACTAATTTCTTGGGTTTAAGCTTTATTTTATGATTGGATCACGCTCCTAAAATTTTGAGAAAAACGTCTGGGACCATGCGTACTCCGGGGGCCATGGTCCCTACAACTTTTCACCAAATTTTCAGGGCCATTGGATATGATGATTTTAGAGAGAATCCTAAAGTTACAGGTGATTCCGAGATGTTTTGACCCCCGAAATCAAGCCCCCAAGTTCAGAATAGGACCTAATTAGGGTTTTTGATTAAATGATGTATTGGAGAAATAAAATGAAAAGGGCACACTTTAATGAAAGGGCCCAACTTTATGATATGGAAGATGATGATTTAGAACCTTAGACCTAATTAATTTAATTAATTAAGTGCTAAAGGGGAAATGCAATTCAAAATGCAAAATGTGCCAAGGCGGGTGCTAAACTAGGTGTGAAATTGTACCACCCTAGCAAGTGCGTACAATTTACGATGCTACATTTAGCCCCCACTTTAGCGGTCATATGAACACTACGTGCATATGCAAGCTAAAGTACAAAACATTATTTGAAAAAGGATATATCCATAAGTCTATCGAACGAAGCCCCCAGCGGTATCTGTAGTACACAGTTAGGAACCGCACCCTACAAAACACACGTTAGATCACAAAAATCACCTAATGCTTACTAAGGAAGGTGATGAAAATTCGAGGGTAGCTATATGCCCCCCCTATTTCGGCTTGCTAATTTTAGTGAGTTGAAATAGGGTATCATGTTTACCACTTCGAATTGTTAAAGAATATTGATGACAAATGCTCACAAGAAGATTTGATATGAGATCAAAAACTAATGGAGAATCATTTGGTAAGAAAGAGGACTAAATATCAATTCCAACACAACAAAGAGTGTGAGGATTTGAGAGTTATCTAACACAAGATGAAGGATATAAATGGAAACAAAATGCAAAGAGAAGAAAAGAAAGGAAAAAAGCATGAATACACACATTGGTGATCCATGAGAAGAATAGTGAGAGAGAAAACATGGACTTCTCGCCCCTAGATCTTGTCTAGGTGATCCATGGGAAAAAGAACATGGAAAACTAGCCCCTAGAGTCTGTCTAAGTGATCCATGTAAGGGAGGAGAGTGAGAAAGTCTAGCCTTATGCCGCTAGTTCCACTCAACCTCGTGCATGTGTGTGTAAGGGAGGTTAGAAGCACCTCATAGGAGTCTATGCCCGAGTATGCTACAACCTGTATATGTATAGTACAAAAGCGTGACATCTCGCTCTAAGAGTCTGTGCTCTGGTTCCGAGAATAATCACCTTGCATAAAAGAAAAATGGAGACATCTCGCTCTAAGAGTCTGTGCTCTGGTTCTGAGAATGACCCATTGCTCAAAAAGTGTAATGTTTATGTCATAAGTAAAGTAGAACAAGGATACCTACCTTCATCACAAAAGAAGATACCCCAAAAATGCAACAATGTCATAGATCCAAGCAAGAGATTTTTTTACTCTTTAAGCAAGGATAAGATAGTTGAAAAGGGATATCTTGTAGTATGTGTAAAGGAGATCCTTAGAGGAGAAGAGATCTTTGTACAAAAAGACACCTATCCCCGAGAGGAATTGTCTTAGACAAATATAACATCTTCTAGAATAAGACAAAGAAGAGAATAAGAATGCAATACTTCCTTCTTTTGTGAGGTGAAAGTGCTTCTTAATGAAGGATGATGCTCTTTTTAACCCAATTGGGAGAGTGAAATCATTATGGATGTATTTTACCAAGTGCAAAAGAGGTTGTAGTCAAGGATGTACACCTCTTGTAAGAGAGAATCCTTGAACAAACAACAGCAAATCCATAGAAGGAATAACATCAAGTAATAAAGTTCACACCATCCACAAAATAGGAAAAAGTGGATCCTTAGATAAAAATAAGGAAAGATCATTGCCTCCCAAGGATAAGGACAATGAGAAGGACTTACACAATCTTCTAGGGAGAGATTTAGACATAAGAAAAATGTACTACATACTCACATGAGTTCATGCAAGCAAGACATTAGTGTATGTAAAATGCTCCTCACAAGAAGTGGGTAGGATAAGAAAGAGAATACACACCTTCTCCCATATCTAGGAAAAGAGGATTCTAAAGAAAAGATGACCAATATTTCCACACTATTACCCCAAAGGGAAATTTTAATCATAAAAAGAAGAGATGTATGAAATCACTCTTGTCCCCATAGGAACAAGAGATAACATAGAAAATTAGGCTATTATGTTGCTTCAAAAAAATATGATTAAACTTGAAATTGTACCATCATGAATGACAATGAGCCCCCAGTAAATGAGCTACCAATGTCACATAATGATGAGCAACATAATAGCCATTAATGTCATTTAAAGACATGATAGATTGAATGAGGTATTTGAATATGACATGCTAAATTCTCAACTATAAGTGAGATCAAAAACATGTATAAAATGATAAAAATTGAAGAAAAAAAGTCACAAGAAATCTTAGAAGAGGGATGAGTGTAATTTATTAGAGCCTTATCCCTGGAGGAAAGGACTTTATGATGAATAGGAGATAAATATTCATAAGTGGATTTAAAAATTTGAGGGGATTCATAAAGAGATTTGTTCATTTCCAAGATTTCCTTATGAGGGGAATGAGAGTTGATAGAAGTAGAAGATGATTTAGTTGAAGTGAGATCATCATCACTACTAAATATAGCATTCACATTGAGAGATGGTATTTTAGATGCTTTGGTGGGCTTAGAAATATTATATCCAAGTCCAAATGAATATTCATGCATGTTATGTTCTAAAGGAACTTTAATTCCTTGTTCATTTGTGCCACAACCATTTCCACTATAGCCACTCTTGGCCAAAATGTGAAAACCATGACCATAGAGGGATGCTAAATCAGAGAGAGATGATCATGCCCCATAGGTCTCAGTACTATTTGTATTAGAGGAAGATGTTAAAGAGTTATTTGAATTGGAGGTAGCCACAAAGTTGTTACTGAATTGCTTAGACAAAGTGGGCTTCTCTTTAGTTTCTTCCTTAGATTTTCCCTTCTCAATCTTAGGCACTCTATATTCTCCTACAAAAGTAGGGTTAAAGTCTAAAGATCCCCAATCATCTTCTGCAAGAACTTTCTTAGGATCAAAAGCCTTTTCATGTGTAGATTCAAGTTGAGAAGAATCTTCTTCAGGAACCTCAGATTCATCCAAAGAATTTTGATTATCAGAGGGTGATGATTCATCCATAGGTATCTTGTTTAAAGCGTCATCACTAGAAGAGGAAGGTTTAGAAGAACTCCCTTTGGAAGTAGATGTTTGCAAACAAGCTTGAAAATTAGTATCACCTATCAAGGTATATGTCTTATTGTTATAAATAAATTTAACTTGTCTATGCAATGTAGAGGGGACAACTTGCATACTATGAATCCAAGGCCTCTCTAATAACAAGTTGTATGTTAGATTTCCTGACATAACATGGATAGGAGTAGGCAAAGTAACAAGTCCCACTGTGATGGGTAAGGTGATAATACCTAATGAAGACTTAGCCACATTATCAAAGCCTCAAATGGGATGAGAGTCGGGCTCAATAAGGGATGTATCCACATTCATCTTATGCAACAGATTAATGCTACACACATTAAGGCTAGAGCCATTATCTACCAGTGTTCATCTTATAGCCGTGTCATTTATGATAACCACAATCATCAAGGGATCATATTGATGTTGAATTTCACTAGTAGGCAATTCATCTTGAGTAAACACGATTTGAGCTTTAGGATTCATCACGGAGTTAACCAAAGACACTATATTACTAGATGTATTAGGTGGAGGAACATTCAAATCTTTCAAGGCATCTTGTAAAATTCCATGATGAGTGGAAGAAGTTTGGATCAAATCCCAAAGGGATATCTTAGTAGGGGTAGCTTTAAGTTGTTATATGAGATCATATTCCCTAACAATAACTTGTGAAATGTGTGGAGCTTGCGGAAGAATTGGTTGAGGATTAGGAAGAGAAAATGGAGTAATAGGAGGAGGATTAGGTTGCCTATTGTTTCTTGTGTTATAGGTATGAGCAATCACATTATAACTCTCTCTAGTCAGTTGCTTAGCATACTCATAAGGGCTCTTAGAAGAATAACCTCCTTGCATAGTAATAACAGGTTTCTCAGGAGTGCAAAAAGAATCATTAGCATAACCACCTTGAACCACTAAGATAGGCTTATTTAAAGGTTGAGAATTTTGAGAAGGACAAGCACCTTGGATAGTGAAGAGAGGTTTGTTAGATGTTTCATTCACATGTATCAAATTGATTGAGGATGGTTTAGAGGATTGAACAAAAGTGTTGGAAGAATTATTGATAGTTTTCTCTTGCACTAAAATCTTATCACGGATTAAATCAATTTTAGGAGAGAGACAAGGGGTAGGCACCGATGTTCTAGTAGGAAAGGTAATACTAGGAAAGGTCATATCATCCTCTATCATCAAAGGATCTAAATGGGGAATAAACTCTCTAGGAGAAGGATCAACATTACTCTCTAAAGTCTCACTTTTGAGAGGGAGATCTTTGAAAGAGATGTTAACCATCTTACTTTGAACTAGGGTATCCTTATGAGTAGAACCAAGTTGAGGAGAGGGAGAATAATTGAGATTCAAGGAAGGTGAGAAACTATCAAGGGAGTTTTCAATCTTTATTTCATCCCCTTTGGCTAGGGTTATCTCATGGGATAGAGAATAATCTACACCTTCTTCTAATGGTTCATCCCAAATAGTGAAGTGGTTGAAAGGAATGTTTGAAGTATTGTCAATTTCGGGAGAGGAGATAACATTGTTTATTAATTCCTCATCCTTATGAGGGAGAGCATCAATAGACATGTTAAACTCATCCTCTTTCCTCAAAATATGTTCAATATGATCTTTAGGGGAGAGAGAATTAAGGAAATTGCTTATTATTTCATCTTCTTTCTCTAAGGGATGCTTATGGGTAAGACCAACTTTAGGAGAAGGGTAAGTGTTTATCATTAATTCATCATCTCTAGTGGGAATTTTGTTGGAAAAGGAAATGCCATCACTAGGAAATGTAGGGATAATGTCATCTTCTTGCACAAAAGGATCCTCATGAAGGGAGTGTTTTTTAGGAGACACAAAGTCATCAAGGGCATCATCCAACAAAGCATGATCATATCTATTAAAAGGTTTATCTTTTGATTCAACAGGAGACAACTCTTCATAGAGGGGATCATTGAAAACAACCATGTTACTAGATTTAGTGGAAGAGCTGATAGGAATGTACCCTTGAGAGGAATCATTCGACTTATCTTTCTCATCACAATGAAATGGCATAGTAACAATGTTTATGAGTTTTTGGTAAAATGAAGGTTTGGTATCTTTAGGGTTCAAAAACTCATCCAAATCTTCATCTAATTCATCTTGGCTATGCAAATTAGAGTATGACATTTTGAAATAAAAATTGCATAAAACTTAAACACACAATTCAAAGAAACAAAGAAACACACTCTTTCTTTTCCCCCTTTTTTTTTTCTTTTTTTCTTCTTTTTAATGAAAATGGAACTTAAATGAAACACACTAAATCTAAATCTAGATCTAACAAATGTAATGCAAGAGAAAGAAATAATAAGATTCACGTCGGGTTCACCAAAAATGTGTGGGGGAAAAAGTGACACTAAGCAAACATGCCCTAATCTCACTTTCAATCACACACTTGTGGAATACGAAAGAGCCTAGAGGTATCACACAATTGGCTACTTCTTTTTGTGGAAGAGAGAGCCATGGGATAGCTATTAGGATTTCTATTCCTTTGTTGCAAATGATAGATAGAATGATGCAAGTTCAACTATTAACCCTAAAGTGCAAGTATGAACTAATAACAAGATTGCAGAATTGAACTTAAACAATGGAAAGCTGTAAACACAAGGACAAGGCAAGAATGCAAATGCGTACCCGGTGTTAAAATCTAAGTAGAAATGTTCAAGACGGGGGCACGAGTGCCACTGTCCTGATTCTGCCCCTGAGACTGCTCCTGAAACTGCTGTTTTACAACTTGGAAAACTGCTAGAAATGCTAAAAATTGTTGTCTAACAGAGGGACCAGGGCGCCCAGCGCCCCTGTCCTAGGGACCAGGGCACCCAGCGCCCCTGTCCTGGCAGGACCAGGGTGCCCCACGCCCCTGTCCTAGTCTTTTTCTCTGAAATTTGGTGTGTTGCTCGGTTTCCGTCTGCTTCCATCGAATCTGCGACTTGCGGCATTGTCCGAATCTCGAAATCTGCACTTATATCCGAAAAGGTGTTTTGGGTGGCTATATAGGGTTTTCCCTTAGTCAAACCCCCGCTTTGGTGATTTCCACCTCCACGAATAGCCAAGTTGTATTGTAAAATTAGTGTGTGTGCAGACCTTGTGTGTGTGCAAGATCCTAAAATGCAAGTAAGCAAACTAGAGCAAGGTAGAAAGTAAACCCTAATTGCTTGTAAATGATAATGTAAATTCCCCAAATCAAGATGCAAATTGATCTAAAGCATGAATACAAATGATATAATGAGGCTTATGCCAAGACATGAAAACAACATGAAATCATACCCAACCCCAAGGGAGGGGTAGAAGCCAATCTTCAGTCGGTGATCCCCTATTGCTCTTCAATGTCTTCAAAGCCCTAAATAGATGAATGAAATTGATGAATGCTTGATGGATGGACGTTGAATGTTGTTGAAGTCTTCAAAGATCTTCTCTTTCACTGCATAGAAGGTCCCTAAAACCAAATTTCTGATCCTTTCAAATGAAGAAAGAGAGCTCTTATATATGAAACCCTAGGTCTTAATTTCAACTTTTGGCTGACCTAGAGATTGAATCTCCCACCAATTTCTTGGGGTTAAGTTTATTTTATGATTGGATCGCACTCCTAAAATTTTGGGAAAAATGTCCGGGACCATGTGCACTCCGGGCGCCATGGTCCCAACAACTTTTCACGAAATTTTCAAGGCCGTTGGATATGATGATTTTAGAGAGAGTCCCGATGTTATAGGTGATTTCGAGATGTTTTGACCCCCAAAATCAAGCCCCCAAGTTCAGAATAGGACCTAATTAGGGTTTTTGATTAAATGATGTATTGGAGAAATAAAATGAAAAGGGCACACTTTAATGAAAGGGCCCAACTTTATGATATGGAAGATGATGATTTAGAACCTTAGACCTAATTAATTTAATTAGTTAAGTTCTAAAGGGGAAATGCAATGCAAAATGCAAAATGTGCCAAGGCGGGTGCTAAACTAGGTGTGAAATTGTACCACCCTAGCAAGTGCATACAATTTACAACGCTACAGAAGGTAGAAACCAGATCTGACACAGAATCAACAAAAACTATCAAAATGGTATCCATTATCAAAGATTTGTTTTCACCATACAACATACCTGTTTACAGCACTAATAGAATCTTGGATGAAGCCTCTGAGATAGATTCTAATGAATATGAATGGGGTACCTCAATGCTACTACAGATATCCCTGATGGTACTGATTCCATATCCCTTTCTCAAGAAGAACATAATGCAAAAGATAGACCTCTTGAATTTAGACCACAGAATATCTATGACGCCAAGGAAACTGAACAGAAACATTATGAACAAGTTTATACGGAAGATAATACCATCAAAGACCTCGACAAAATCTTGGACTTCTTTAAAACCAAGAATAATCACGATGAAAACTCTGTCCTAACACTTACAGTAGCAGAACTTGATCCACCTAATGATTCCTTACTGCTTGTCTTTCTTGACCTCATCGACTGGGATGAACCAAAAATCCATGATATACCTGTTTTCCCAGATGATGAATCTATTATCCATTACCTATATACTATAAATCCAAAAACAGGCTCTACTAGTGAACAAAGCAACGATGTCTACCAATCAGGGAGTGCCAAGTCTCTTAGTCGCAAAAATAAACCAAATAAAAGATCTGATGCTGAAAACTAGTAAATAGCAGCTTTGGATCACAAAAAAGTAAAAATAAAGGATGCATCTAAGGGTGAAAACCTGTTTAAGGCGCCTAACGATGGGAGACTTGACACTCTTCCTGAGCATTTTCATGAGCGATCACACATATTGATTGAGCCCACTCAATCAATCAACATTGGTACCATAGAAGCCGTCAGAAACATACACCTTGCAGAATCTCTGACAGCGGAAGAAAGATCAGCATTCATCATTTTCTTTAAAGAACAACAAATTAACTTTGCTTGGTCATATGCCAATATTCTCGTGATCATGCATCACTTGTCCATCTCTTCAGGAGTTAAACCAGTCAAGAAAAAGCTATGAAAGATGAATCCATAGGTAGCACTCATGGTCAAAACTGAACTAAACAAACTATTAGATGTCAGATTCATCCGACCCATTGACTATGCAGAATGGATTTCCAACATCATTCTTGTATCAAAACCAAATGGTAGCATCAAAATATGCATTGACTTTAGAGATGTCAACAAAGCTTGTCCAAAAGACGATTTTCCTCTGCCCAATATTGACATAATTGTAGATCTCACAGCAAGCCATGCAATGCTCTCACTAATGGACGGTTTCTCTAGCTATAATCAAATCAAAATAGCTCTAGAAGATCAAGATAAAACCACATTCACCTGTCCTTGTGGAACGTACTATTGGAATGTTATACCTTTTGGCTTAAAGAATGCAGGGGCCACTTATCAAAGAGCCATGACAACAATATTTCATGACATGATGCACACATTTACAGAAGACTACGTGGATGATTTACTAGCTAAATCCTTCACCAGAGTAGAACATCTTAGCATCCTAACAAAGATCTTTGATCGATTGGAGAAATTCCAAGTCAGGCTCAACCCTAAGAAGTGTGTCTTCAGGGTTACATCAGGCAAGTTACTAGGCTACATAGTCTCAGCTAAAGGTATCGAAGTAGATCCAGCAAAGGTACAAGCCATTATGGACATGCCACCACCAAAGAATATCAGTCAACTCGGATCTCTACAAGGATGACTTCAATCAATCAGGTGATTCATCACTCAACTAGGAGATAAAAGTCTACCATTTGACCATTTGCTACACAAAAATGTACCATTTAGATGGGAGACCAAGTGTGCAGAATCTTTTTACCAAATCAAACAATACCTAATGAATCCACCATTTCTAGTACCACCAGTCGCAGGAAAGCCTCTTATCCTATATATCTCCATAATAGATATATCGTTGGGGGCACTATTGGCACAAGAAGATCAACAAGGAAAGGAATGAGCCATATATTACATCAATAGGACATTAAATGCCTATGAACTCAACTATACGTTCATTGAAAAGGCTTGCCTAATAGAGGTCTTCGCATCTCAGAAGTTCTGACATTATATGCTAGCACACAGCATTAAGCTAGTCACAAAAATTGATCCTCTCAAATATCTATTGAGCAAGGCAGCTCTTACAGGCCAATTGGCTAAATGGGTCATGATTCTCAGTGAATTTGACATACAATAGACAAAAAATGAGCCATCAAAGGACAAGCAATTGCAAATCAGCTGGCTAAAGCACCACTGCCAGGAAAACAAACCATGGAGATTGAATTTCCAGACAGGGACGTTCTTTCTCTTTCTACCAAACAATGGACCCTATACTTTGACGGATCCTATACACAACATGGTTTAGGTGCTGGCATTCTGTTCATCACTCCTGAAGGACACACTATACCAAGATCATATAGGCTTATGTTTCCATGCACAAATAATGTGGCTGAATATGAGGCATTGGTTACAGGCATCAAAATGGCCATAGAATGGAAAATCAAAGAATTAAAGGTCTATGGAGACTCACAACTAGTCGTCAATCAAATCAACAACGACTATCAGATAAAGGATGACAAGCTACTACCCTACAAGCGAATGGTGGATGACTTCAAATAGTATTTTGTGCACATCACCTTCGAGCAAATACGAAGATTGAACAACAAAGTAGCCGATGCAATGGCTACTATCGCTTCATTACTACAAATTCCTGAGCAACAAAGTTGTTATGAGTTCCTGGTAGAGCAACTATTCTCCCCAACCTATGACCACTCTGAATCCCAGGTTATCTATGCCTTGACTGGTTCAGATTCTCCATTATATGGACCAATATACGACTACCTCAAGAACAATATCTTACCAATTGACTAATCCCGTAACCAAAAATGTAACTTTATCTGGCAGGCTGCCCATTACACCCTTACCACTGATACTTTGTATCGTCGAGGTCTAGATGGTACTCTTCTTCCTTGCCTTGATCATAATGATTTCGATTCTACTTTACACGAGCTTCACGAAGGTATTTGTGGAACACATTCAAGTGGTACTACTCTTGATAAAAAGCTTCTACGGATGGGATACTATTGGCCTACAATGGAAAAAGACTCATACCACTTCGCCAAGAAATGTCCTAAATGCCAGATCCATGGTAATCTAATACATGTACCAGCACAGGAACTGTAGCCATTTACAACATCCTGGCCCTTTTGTCAGTGGGGACTAGACTTAGTTGGCAAAATTCATCCTTCATCTTCAAATGGACACAAGTTTATAATAACTGCAATAGAATACTTTACCAAATGGATCGAAGCAGTTCCCATTACCACAGTGACTGGGAAAGAAATTGCCTCTTTTATCCTAAATTATCTGATTTGCAGATATGGTATTCCAAGTTCAATCATCACAGATAATGGATGACCTTTCAAAAACCAAGATGTACAAGAACTATGTGAAAAATTCAAAATCCAACATCGGTTTTCTACACCATACTACCCATAGGGAAATGGTCAAGTAGAAGCATCCAACAAGACAATCTTGAAAATCCTAAAGAAAACAGTGAATGATGCAGGCAAAGATTGGCACGTATAACTTCAAAGTTGGTGACCTAGTCCTCAAAGAAAATCCAAGAAATCAACAAGATAGAGAAAAGAAAGGGAAATCTGAACCTAACTGGTTAGGTCCTTATGTCATCATATCAGTCTATGGATCAGGTTCCTATCAGCTAACAACTTCAGAAGGAGATGTGCTCGATGAACCGACTAACAGCATTCATTTGAAGAAGTACTACACTTAAGTAGCCTAGTGCACGGAAAAAGCCAAAACAAGCAAAAAAATAAAAAAAATCCAAAAAAAGAAAAAACATAGAGTACAATAAAAACAAAATGGTGAAAACCTGTTAAACAGGTGCTCTTGTGAAAGAACGGCTCCTCTATCTATCTATATACCATTTTATCCATAAAAACACTATCGGCCATCGCCCAACACTTAGCACATATCCATTTAGGACATACTTAGTGATGCAAAGCATCATGAAAACATCAACCAAATAACCATTATCAAATCTTCTCCATATATCATGCATTAAACTTGAATGATTTAAACCCTTCATCTATTCATTTCTTGCAAATGAAAACCAAGAATTTGTCCAAACTGTGAAATTTACTCTATTCTGGTCATGAAATTATAGTCATGAATAGTCATTAATAACTCTTAAAATATAAGTCACATAGAAAATCTCTCTAGTTAGATTATAGAAATGGTAGCTATAAAACTTTTCTCCAAATTATAGAAATATCCAATGGTTAAATCCAAAGTTATGATGCGTTTTCCAAAACTGGTCGCAGTGAATCAGGGTTTTGGGTAGTTTCAAATGGTTTTCACCAAAACATTCATAACTTTCTCAAAGATAAACAAAAATGCCTCAAAATAAAGGGAAAATAAATATGATTCACATATATTTCCAATAAGTCTATTTAGAGGTCTTAATAATATCATATGATTTCCTACCATACGCTGCAATGTGACTGTTCTCAGGTAGTATCAAATCTGCAATTAACAACTTTCACTAAAACTTCCATATCTTCTTCATTTCTAAACATAATAACTCCAAACAAAAAGTAAAAGAAATTTAATTGACATATCTAACTATAAATTATACATATACAAAGGTTTCCATGCCATACATGATTGTACAAGGCTTGGAACCAACACAAAAACTGGGAAGCCAACCAAAATAACAATAGTAGAATGCACCAAAATGTATTCAAAATGTTCTCCGTTCTTCTCTATTCTTCCAATAATGATTTGGTTTGAACAATACAAAATATTTATATAATCTTTTGTATTTATAAACCATCCAACTACCTTTATGACCCTTCATCTTCCCTTTTACAACTTTATGTGCATTTTTTGCACTTTTACATTTTTGCAGATGTTGCACTTTTGCAATTTTCTTGCAACTTTGACACTTTTTCCTAATGACTCTCCAAATTGTAAAAACCTCATTAAAATGTCCAAATAATCTATTTAATACCTTTTACATGCTTGATAGCCTTCTCATGGCCTTTTATACAATTTTGACCATCTTGACCTATAAGGGCCTATATGGACAACTACGACATAATCAGGACTTGCTTACATTTTTAGGCTTCCAAGTCTTACAAATCATTCCAAATGGATTCAAATACATTATAAATGACCTTCAAATATAAATTATATTTTAAATGATGAATTTGACCATATATTTTCCTTATGCCATGGGTGCTCCTACACCACTTAGCGTAGTCACTATCCTAGGTTATCCATATATATCCTCTTACCACATTCCACCATGGCTTAGGAATCACTGTACATATTCATATCAGGAGGCACACTTAGCTAGGGGCATTAAAATCATCTAAAACTTGCAAAAATTAAAGACATCAAAACTATTTGCAAAATCCAGAAGCATGACATCCAACAACCACAACTACGCTTCATCGCAAAAACAAAAACAAAACAATTCAAGAAATACCAAGGATGGATGATTTTCTGAAGTACTAAATGTCGTATTATCGCATAAAAATCTTGACTATTTTTGCATTTTTGAACTTTTTCAATTATTGGATTCTCTTCCTTATCTCACTAAATGCTTCAAAGCTAGAGATCATGGGGAACTCCAATATTTTCTTAGTCTTCTGTCTAGGAAGCGATCACTTGTACTATGTGAATACTTGCCTCGAGATGTGATACATCGAATATCACTGAAGGCCTGATTCCACTTCATGCATACAAATGATTTAATCTTGTCTATTTACACAATATGCACTCAGGTCATCCTAGTTCAATTATACCTTGACGCTTGTGCTATCTTGCAAAATCAAACATCATGTAAATTTTTCTCAGGTCATTATGGTTCAATTATACCATTATGCTTGTATAAATTTTCAACATATCCTAAACAAATCATTGTTGAATGATGATACCTACAAAGAAAGCAAACAACATATGGCTATATCGGATGGCAAATATAGAATGAGGATGCTACCAAAAACATAGTTGCATATAATTTTAAAAATACTTTCATATCATTTTAACATAGTTGCATCTCATTTTACAAATAGTTGCATATCATTTTAACATAGTTGCATATCATTTTACATTTAGTTACATCTCATTATCATACATCTCATTTTCAAGATACATCTCACAGCATATAAAAACATATATCTTGCACCATATATTATATCATATATTTAAGCATTGCATCATCATCACATAAACGAAAAGAGCACATAAGAACATCCATCCATATAACACACCACATGATCAAAGAAAATGGTGCCATATATATATATATATATCTCAAAAAAGATCAAAATGTACAAAATATATCATCACTATGTCCAGTACAAAGAATACAATGAGCAAAAATACAACAGAGACCATGTCTCTCAAGTATGACTATCCCCTGACAGAGATGGTCTGGCTCCAGATGTCCCCGCCCCTGGATCTCTAGGAGGGTCCTATCTCGGTGGCCCTATCACACCTCGGCTCTCGGACTGCGACCCAGTATCTTGAGATTGACTAGATCTCGACTATGTGAAGCTCTGTACAAAATGATCTCTGGGTACCACAGCCTCATAATGCCATCGATAGTACTCTGCCTCCTGAGCTCTCAATGCCAGCTCTCTCAGGGTGTCTCTCATCAGACCACCCGCCACTACTCTCTACATACTGGCTGCAAGCTCCTCCGCTTGCCCCCTCTGCTCTATCTTTGTATCTCGCTCAGTGGTCAATTGCGCAATCTGCCGCTGATATATCAAAACTTGTGCCTGCAGCTGCTGTATAGTCACTTGCAGGGTCCAAATCTGAGCATCCTCAACGTGAGTAGGGACACGAACCCGTAGTGGTACCTGTGAAGGGGCAACCCCTCCCACTTTGTTTGTCCTTGGTGTTGGAGGTGGGAGCACATCCATCCTCCTCTGTGTTGGTCGCATAGTCTCATTAGTACCCCCCACTGCAGCTAGCACCTCCCCCACCCTCCCCTCTCCACCAGCTCCTATAGCTAATCTGCTTCTCCCCCTATCTATCGCCCCCTGTCTAACTGCTCTCTCCACCCCTCTATCTCCTCTCCTCCCTCTATCTCCCCATCTTCCTCTAACTCCTCTCCCTCATCCTCCTCCTCCATCATCTCCATCATCCTCATCATCTCCCTCTCCCTCCTCATCCTCATCATCGAATGCTGGCCACATCTCCTCGGGATTAGATATCCTAGCCACCATCCACGCAGCAAACAATCTCATGAACTCATCAATCATGCCCGCATCCAAAATCTCTAGGGCATAATCCCATATCTAGCCTGCCAACCTGATAAACTCCTCCATTGCCACTGCGCTATCAATGGTTGGATCCCACTCTGCTACATCCTGCCTCCGCTGGGCATATAAGTAAGCTCCCTGCGGTATACCCTGCTGACGACCAAACTTTCTCAAAACTCTGGTCACCACAAACCTCTCGATGACAAATGGGGTCCTCCCAATCAGATATCTCATCATGAAGAAAAAGGGCATATCTAGCCCATCCTCTACCTACACCTCACAACCTATATACGGTCGCCATGTGACCGTATCGATATCATCCAGTACTCTCCTCCAATGCTCTAGTTTGCCTAGCTTCTGCTGGACAACTAGACCCCTGTATCCATATGCATATGCCCCTCCAACGGGCCTATCTCTATCTGCTAATGGCCTAGCAGCCAGAATGTGCTCCCAACACCATACCTATAACAACGTCACGCCAATGGACAAACTGCCGTAACTTAGGTATACCACCTCATGCAGGCCCTTATACAGATGGGCTAGCTTGGTTGATCCCCATGAAAACCTACGACCCTTTGTAACCATCTCTTCTAATACCATCCCCCATCCCACAGAGAATCCATTTGACCTACGATGAGGACAAAGGAATCCACCAATAAACCCTGCTAATACGGATGGAAGTGGTGCATAATCCAGGTCTAAGAACTCTTGCCAGGGGATCTCATATCCACAGACTGTCTCATCATGAAAAATGCGGTGAAGTGCCTCTATACCACCCTCCTCTGACTGCTCATATGGTAGTAGTGCACCTACTATGGGAATGCACAGGATCCTGTAACAGTCCTCTAGTGTGACTGTCATCTCTCTAGTGGCAAAATGAAAGGTGTTCGTGTTGCTGTGCCACCTCTCTGCAAGTGTTGTAAGTAGCCCCCGGTTCACAATGAACCGAGGCATATCTAATAGGGAGTTCAAACCGCATCTCTCAATGATATCAAGGTCAGCCTGGGTCAATCACGGTATCAATGTCCACGGTCTCGAAAATTGCTCTCGTGATTGAACCACACCCAATCGCTCCTGTCAACAAGCAAAACAAATCCAATGTCAGTTTCCACATCAAACCAAAGATATCAAAATCAAACTCACATCAACAACATGAAACAATTTGCTCATCTACATCAAGTTCAAAATCCTATCATTTCATATCAACTTGTAACACACCTCAAGTTATCAAAAACCATATCAAAACTTGTAACACAACTCAAGTCTCCAAAACACATAAACTTGTAAAACAACTCAAGTTTCCCACCCATATCAGCTTGTAAAACAACTCAAGTTTCCAACCCATATCAGCTTGTAACACAAATCAGGCTTCACACATTGAACTTGAAACAGAGTGCAAAAACAAATCATATTTTGATCAACACAACACATTGATATCTATACATAACTTGAAATATCGCAAATCAAAACAAGTTATAATAATTATAATATTGAGGTATAGTTAGTGGCATCTGCTACAAATTGGATGTTGGCTTTAGTTATAAGCAAGATTTCGAAGGTTAAATTCTGACTTTTTAACATTTATGCTCCATCAAGAATTAAAGGGAAGAGTAGGTTATGGGGTGAATTAAAGAGGATTTCTTCTCCCTTAAAACATGGTTCCTTTATTATCTTCGATGGTGATTTTAATGCTATCACTGATTTAGATGAGAAAAGATGAGGTGTTTTCCCTAGTAAAAGGATTGTGGATGACTTTGGGGATTTCATTTATGATATGAGCCTTTTTTATTATAAGTCTCAGAATGGGGTTTTCACATGGACAAACATGAGAAGGGATTTTTCTCAGATTACTGAGAGATTAGATCAGTTTTTATTATATGAGAATTGGATTGATTCAGATTTTGAATTCTTTTCCTCTATTCTACCAGTCTCAGGTTCTGATCATTTTCCAATTTCCCTTTCAGTTATTGAGGATAGGGCTTCTTCTAAGTCTCCATTCAAATTTGAGCCCATGTGGTTTAGGGATTCTTCCTTTTTGCCTCTGCTTATGAAATGGTGGAATTTTGCTCCTTTTTGTTTTGGGTCCCATATGTTTTAGATTGCTAAGAATATAAGTTATTTAAAATTGAATATTAGGGATTGGAATATATCGCATTTTAAGAAAAAAATTTAGGAGAAACAAAGGTTTCAAGATATGATTGAGTGTTTTAATACTCATGTGCTTCAACATGGTATGGTGCTGCAAGTTTTTGATGAATTGAAGTTGTGTATGGTGAAAATGGATAATAATAACAACAATATTGAAAGGCTAAATGAATTCAAACACTAAACCCTAGCCTAACAATCAACAAAGATCCACCATAACATATGGAGATTACCTAAGATAATGCAAATCAAATGAAATCACAAAGATTATACCATCACATATCCAATAGGGTTTTGATCTCCATTCTTCCTATCTCCATTGATCTTGCTTGATATATTTGCTCTCAGATTTTATATGCACAAGAGCTCAACAAAGAACGGAATGTGGCTGCAAGTAGGATCGTAGTGTAGCCAAGTACTCCAAAATCAGTCATTAGTTATTAGGGTTTGACAATGAAGAAAGCATCTCCTTAAATAGAAGACACAATATGAAATGGAGGGTTAAGATTGAGAGGTGTAGAAAGAGAGGTCGGCTAGGATTAGAGGGTAGGTAAAGGAAATACCAAAATAATGAAAGAGGTAGGTAGTGTATGAATTAAGAGATGAATGACATGTGTCATGTGTAGAAAAAGATAATGAATTAATTAAATAAATAAAGATTTATTTAATTAATAGAAGAAGTAGGACAATTAAATAAATAAAATATTTATTTAATTTAGGAAAGGGATAATTTAAATAAATAAATGTATTTATTTAAATGAGAAATAAGGCTAGAAGAGGATAAATGAATTAATTAAATAAATAAAAATTTATTTAATTAATAGAAGAATTAGGCTTAGATAATTAAATAAATAAAATATTTATTTAATTAGACATGACAATTTTGAGTGTCTACATTTTGCCCCTCTTTGAGACAATGCGGCTTGTCGCGTTGTTTCAAAGAAGATAAGATGAACTGATACAGAGTTGCCCCATAATGGGAATGATATGCCCCCTCGAGAGATTGGATGAAAATGTCTGAAAAGATTGCAGACAATCTCTTTATAAGAAAGATGGGATAGAATGGACTGATCGGATAAAGTGACAAAGTCACGGGATGAAGAATACTGACCCGGAAAATGAAGACGAGGGCTAGGGTAGGCTATAAGATAGACCACGAGTAAAAGAAATCCTCATTGTCATCCACACCCTTAGAAGATCACAGTGCAGAGCGAAAAAAAAGAGCAGCAGCAGTCAGCAGCGATGGCTTTCATTCATAGATTCGACCGTGTTCGCCGATTCCAGCGACCAGCAGATGCAGGAGAGCTGGTAAGTACCCGAAAACCTCCTCGTACTTTCACGCATTTCAAGTTTTGTCATTAATGCATGCTAGGTAGCAATAAATGCGCTAGGAATAGGGTAGTTTAAAAAATGCAAAAACGCGCAACCGCTTTTGTGTTAGTGCCAGGCGCGTCTGTGTCGGGCAGGCGCGTCTGTGTTGGGTCCAGGCGCGTCTATGCCTGGAACCGCGTTTGTGCTGAATATGGACGTGTTTGTGAAATGTAGAAGCGTCTGTGCCCTGTAGGGGCGTTTATGTCATGTAGGGACATCTGTGTTCCCTGGTCGCGTTTGTGCATGGCATAGGCACGTTTGTGTTCAGGAAATGCGTATGTGTTCCAGAAGCGCGTTTACGCAGTCTATAAGCACGTTTAGGAGTTAAAAGTGCGTTTGTGTGTCAAAATGCATAGTTTTAGTCTTCTAGGTCAAATCGGCAGTTCTGTGATGAATGTACGCTGTCGATTGGATAAGCTACTGAGAGGAGACACTCAAGCAGGTCCTCTAGGAAGATTAGGATAGATCAAGGCACTTTGTGATGAACAGGGAGCACCAAGATAGGCAGCACTTTGTGATGAACAGGGAGTGCGAATGTGAATGACACTTTGTGATGAACAGGGAATGTCATACACGTAGTAC
>NC_081411.1:234256673-234345609 GCF_030272615.1 Cryptomeria japonica | reverse complement strand
GGGTTAAGGTTAGGAATATGGTTAGGGTTTACACCATTGTCAAGTTTAACTTAATGTCTAGGGTTTGGATTTACATCATGGCTAGGTTTATGGTTAGGGTTTATATAAGAGGGCTAGGGTTAGGGTTGGGACTATAGTTAGGGTTTGCATCATTGTTAGGGTTAAGAAAATGTTAGTGTTTGGATTTACATCATGGTTAGGGTTAAGGTTATAGATAAGGTTAAGATTGTGGTTAGGCTAATGATTTAGAGTCATGTTTAGGATTATGTCTAGGGTTAGGGTTTATATCATAAGTTATTAAGGGTTAGTGTTAAGTGTTAGACATAGGATTGCAATAAGGGTTTACATCATTGTTAGGGTTAGGTAAATGGTTAGTGTTTAGATTTAGGTTTTAAGGTTAGATTTAGGGTTACAATTGTTGTTAGGCTTCGGATTAATTATAGGGTTAGGTTTTATATCATTGGGTTAGGGTTAGGGTTAAGGGTTGGGTTTAGGAATGTAGTTAGGGTTTACATAATTGATAGGGTTCAATTCTTATTGTTTAGATTTATATCATGTTAGTACATAATTATGGTTATATTAGGATTCAAGTTCTAGGTAGGGCTTAATTTTAGGGTTATAGTTAAGATTCACTTAACCTTAACCCTAAACTAAATCCTCACTCTAATTGTATTGCACCCTTAAGTTATCACTAACATTTCTTGTAAACTTTATTATAACCTTAACTTTAATAATAACTAAATTAGGAGTAGGTTTCAATTAGGGCAAGGGTTTGGGTTAGAATAGGATTATAGTTCAATTAGGATTCTAGAGTTCAATTAGCTTTAAGGCTAAGTTTAAGGCTAAGATTTAATTATGGTTAGATTAGGGTTCAAGTTTTAGTTAGGAATTAATTTTTGGGTTATATTTACATTTAGCGTTAGGTTAAGGTAGGGTTTGATTATATAGTTAGAGTTAATTTTAAGGTTAGGTTAGGGTTGGCATTCAATTAGGGAGATTTGGTTTAGGGGTTAACATTATAGTTAATAAGATTTTAGTGTTAAGGTAAGGTTATAGTTAATTAGAGTTTAGTGTTGAGGTAAGGATATAATTAGGTAACTATTGAATCATAATGCATTCACAACACTTATTATAATTTTTAATTAAATATTTAAAAAATCTTTTATTATTATGTGCTTTTCATATGAATATTTTTTTTCCTTATTTCAATATTTTATGAAATAATTACATTTAAAATTTGTTATACAATGAATGAAAGACATTTTAAAATAGCTTAAACTCTCTTTTAATTGAAATAATATTTTTACTATAAATTTAACCAAACCCTAACCCTAACCCTAACAATAATTAAAATTTTTTTTTAATTGAATGCTTATCAAACCCTAATGGTAATAAAACATAAAACTTAATTAAAAGTTAAACCTTTATGATAAAAAAATTTAAAAATTATTTAGATAATAAGAAAAATAACAAAGGCTAGGGTTTACATCATGATTAGGGTTAGGCTTAAGATTCTAGTTAGGATTAGGATTTATATTTATAGTTAGTTTTATGTTTGGGGTTGCAGTTTATACATCACCGTGTTAGGGTGAGGGTTAGAACAATGGTTAGGGTTATGGTTAAGTTTAAGATTGTGGTTAGGATTAACATTTATAATTATGGTTAGGGTTATGTCTACGGTTAGGATTTATATCATAGGATTAGTGTTAGGGTTAGGATTATAGATAAACATTACATCATTTTTAGGGTTAGGTTAATGGTTAGAGTCAGGGTTATGGTTAGGGTTAAGACTATGTTTAGGCTTAGGATTTATGGTTATGGTTAGGATTATGTGTAGGGTTAGGATGTATATCATAGGGTTATAGTTATGGTTTGTATCACATTTACGGTTAGGTTAATGGTTAGGGTTATGGTTGTAGTTAGGGTTTATATCACAACGATAGGGTTAGGATTAGCATCAGGGTTAGGGTTATGGTTAAGTTTATGATTATGGTTCAAAGGATTAATATTTATAATTATGGTTATGGTTTATATCATAGGGTTAAAGGTTAGGGTTAGGATTATAGATAGATATTACATCATTCTTAGGTTTATGTTAATGGTTAGGGTTAGGGTCAAGGTCAAGATTCTGATTAGGCTTATGATTTATGGTTATGCTTAGGATTATGTGTAGGGTTAGGGTTTAGGGTTAGGGTAATTGGGTTTACATCATTGTTAAGGTTAGGCTAATGGTTAGGGTTTATATTTACATCATGGTTAGTATTAAATTTAGGGAAAGGGTTAATTTTATGGTTAGGCTTAGGATTTAGGGTTACATTTAGGATTGTGTCTAGGGTTATGGTTTATATTTATTGTTATGGGTATGGTTTAGATTTATATTTATGGTTTGCATCACTTTTAGGGTTAGGTTAATGGTTAGGATTAGGATTTCAATACGGGTTTACATCATCGTTAGGGTTAGGTTAATGGTTAGGTTTTGGATTTAGGGTTAAGGTTAGGGTAGGGTTTACAATTTTTGTTAGGATTAGTATTTAGTGTTATTGTTATGATTATTTATAGGGTTAAGCTTTATATCATGGGATTATGATTAGGGTTACGATTAGGATCTACGATTATGGTTAGTTTTGTGTTTAGGGTTAGGGTTTATATCACAACATTAGGATTGGGGTAAAGGGTTTAAGGTTTATATTAGAGGCTTAGAGTTATGGTTTTAAGGGTTAGGATTAGGATTGTAGTTAGGGATTACATCATTAAAGCTATGAGATTTCCACAATCCTTTTTGTATTCTAATATATTTTTCTGGATTCAATTGTATTCTAATACACACAATCAAATCTAGAAAAATACATTAGATTACATCATTGTTAGGCTTAGGCTAATGGTTAGGGTTTATATCATAGGGTAAGAGTTAGGATTAGGATTATGTTTATGGTTTATATCATTGTTAGGGTTAAGTTAATGGGTATACTTTGGATTTACAATAGGGTTAGGGTTAGGGTTTGGCTAATGGTTATGGTTTGCATCACTTTTAGGGTTAAATTAATGGTTAGTGTTAGGATTGTAGTAAGGGTTTACATCATTGTTAGGGTTAGGTTAATGGTTAGGTTTTGGATTTAGGGTTTAAGGTTAAAGTTAGGGTTATGATTATTGTTATGGTCGAGATTTAATGTTATTTTTATGATTATTTCTAGGGTTAGGGTTTATATCATGGGCTTAGGATAAGGGTTGGGATTAGGATTTACGATTATGGTTAATTTTATGTTTATGGGTATGGTTTATATCATAATATTAGGGTTAGGGTTTATATTAGAGAGTTAGAGTTAGGGTTAAGGACTAGGGTTAGGAATATAGTTAGGGTTTACACCATTGTTAAGGTTAGGCTAATGGTTAGGGTTTAGATTTATACCATGGTTAGGATTAAGGTTAGAAAAAGGGTTAAGATTATGGTTAGGCTTAGGATTTAGGGTTACATTTAGGATTGTGTCTAGGTTTAGGGTTTATATTTATTGTTATGGTTATAGTTTGGATTTATATTTATGGTTTGCATCAATTTTAGGGTTAGGTTAATGGTTAGGATTAGGATTGCAGTACGGGTTTACATCATCATTAGGGTTAGGTTAATGGTTAGGTTTTGGATTTATGGTTAAGGTTAGGGTTAGGTTTACAATTGCTGTTAGGATTAGTATTTAGTGTTATTGGTATGATTATTTCTAGGGTAGGATTTATATCATGGGATTATGAATAGGTTTAGGATTAGGATTTACGAATATGGTTAGTTTTGTGTTTAGGGTTAGGGTTTATATCACAACATTAGGATTGGGGTTAAGGGTTTAAGGTTTATATTAGAGGGTTGGGGTTAGGATTGTAGTTAGGGTTTAGGGTTTACCTATAGTTTGGACTTTAAAGTCTGAACTACAGGGTCTTTCTATGTAAATTATTGTACACATCGGACTTTAAAGTCTGATGTGTACATGCTTGGTTTTTGCCTACAGTTCAGACTTTAAAGTCTGACCTGCAGGTAGTCTTCCTCTGCAGTTCGGACTTTAAAGTCCGAACTGTAGACTGTTTGGCCAGTGAGTGCATGTCAGACTTTAAAGTCCGACTTGCACAGGTTTTTACCCTGGATATCGAACTTTAAAGTTCGACATGCGCTGCAAGTTGGTCATTAAATGCAACATTAATTGTTAAATTTGGGGTTTTATTTAATCACTTTTTGCATTTTATTTCTCCATTGTTGCTTGTGATTTCTTCCTGTGTGTCTCCTCCTTCGTTTTGCTCACCATCTTGTGGATTCAATCGCTCCAGTCATCGGATTTTTTCCAAATCGCTCATAGCAAAAAGGGTAGGGTTTTTATTCTTTATTTTCGGGTTTCTTTTCCTATTTTGTTTTATCTTCCCCTTTGTTCTTCCTTGTTTTGGAATCTTCTCCAGGTTTTCCCTTGTGTCAAGAGGACAATCGGACTTTAAAATCCGATTGCCCTCCAAAGTCATCCTTCTCCAAGCTGCACATAGGACTTTAAAGTCTGATATGCAGTTGGATGGAGGAATCTCTGCATATCAGACTTTAAAGTCTGATATGTGAGATAATTTACCTTCACATATCAGACTTTAAAGTGCAATATGCAAAGATGTGAAGGTTTGATTGACATGTTGGGCTTTAAAATTTGACATGTCAATCGAAGGTTCTTCCCCAGATTGCACATCGGACATTAAAGTCCGATGTACTGATAACTTATTCCGAGTATGCACATCAGACTTTAAAGTCCGATGTGCTATTCAAGATAATTTACCTTTGCACATCAGACTTTAAAGTCTGATGTGCTAATCAAGATAATTTACCCTTGCACATTAGACTTTAAAGTTTGATGTGCAAATTTTGTTTTCTAAAGAGCATGTTGGACTTTTTTCCCCGACCTGCTGTTTTTGGCAGTTTTACTCCTAAGCCTGTTTTGAGTCCCGTTTTTTAATCCGATTGAAGAAAATTGATTTTGATGGTGATAATAACTATCAAAAGAGAGATAATCCTTAGTGTTGGATGCAGTTATCACAAATTTCAAAGCTCCCTCACAACAAATCTGAGCCTTCCTCAAGTCAGTTGGAATCTTCTGCAGGAAAAACATCATCAAGAAAGATGAAGTACAAGTACAATAAGTACTTGAATATGTACCCAGAAAGTTTAGTGGATTCAAATATCAAGGAAATCAGAGATACTGAGATCAGGCATGTTAATATGCAATAATTCATTGACCGAGTTGAGAAAACTCCTGCTCGCCTGACTAATCTGATCAAATCCGAGTTGCATAAATATGCATCCTTTCTAGTTGCAGCTCATGATCCAGAATTTGTGCTTGCAGTGGCGGATCACTTTGATCCAAATACAAGATAGGTGAAAGATGCAGATCAAAATGTCATCATGACCCTAGATAGTGTATTTTTCAATAGTGTCTTCAAAGGTTCCCAAGTGGAAGAGGTGGCTGATATTTCTCAAGAAACTACTCAAGAGTACTATGAGAAAAATGAGGATAAATGCAAGAAGGTGATCAATACTATTTTCCTCTCTGTTGCAAGAGGTTCCCTAATCTCATGATGGCCCAAGTTATTTCACAGGAGTCATTTCAATGAGGAGTACAATGACATGGTCGCCATGTTATCAATGGTGAGGGGGTTAAAAGACTCTCATTACTTTCAAAGCTGGATGTGTTACTACATGAAAATTATCAGGAAAGGAGCTGTAAGAATTGATTGGGGTGAACAGATCAGTGATGCCCTCTATGCTTAGTTAAAGGAGGTCAATGTAACACTAAAATTTTAGATGACCTCATACTTGGTTTATGCGGCTGTTTCAATGAGGCAATATCCAGGCTTATCTACTAGGGGTGATAGGAGGTTGGTGCCCATCTGGGAGTACTATGATCAGCTTATTGGTATTTTGGATATGTTGATATGGTTTTGTCATTGATGTCAACACTTATCAATACTGGTCAACCTATCAACACTTGGAGAATTAGTTATGTTCACCGGCAAGCAAGTAACTTATGCACAGTCACCAGTATTTGGTTCATCGGAAGGATATATTCTTCACTGACACTTGGAATCAGATGGAGAATACTTGGTTATGTTGAAAACATCATTTGGACACTTTGTCTTCATGATTTGTTCATTGACTTATTCGAGTTTGAATATTTGTTGTTACCGGCAAATAGGTCCAAGTCATACACTGACAGGCTTATCTATTCCTGATCAGCACGACACATCATGAAGGTGATTTTGTTGTTATTGTAAATGCATTGAGCCGACATCATGCATCGGATATTTTTTCATTTGTAATTAATTTTATTGTAATATCTTTTAGTGAGCTGACCTACTCAATTGGTCTTAGGTTATGGTATAAATGTAAGATCTCATTTGTGAAATCAAGAGTGTGATTGGAAGAAGGATTGTAATTCGGTATATGTGAATATCAGCAGAGCCATACGCATGAACATCATTCAAGATTGAAGGAAGGTTTGAAGAAGGCATATCAGAGCTAAACTAGTACTGAATCCAGCATACAAAGATGCTATTTTGATCAGTACATTATCATTGGATTTAATCATCCAATTGTAGTCAGTGTGACTCCCACCTGTGATTCAGTAGTGAACTCTAGGTGATTGGCCTTTCTGCATGTGCAGACCCCCTATTGTACACACATACTATTTGTAGTAGTTTCATCTAATTGTGGGTAAGTTTTCCAACTGTGGTTTTTCCCCTTACAGGGTTTCCACGTACAAATACTAGTGTTACATGTTGTGGATGTTATTGTCTTTCTGTTTTATGCATTAATCTTTACTAGTACTACAATTAACTAATAAACTGTCTATCGGCATAAAGTTTAGTTTATTGGTATTAAGCATTAAGTTTGGTTAAGTTGATTTTGGTTTGAATTTATTAGACAACTAATTCATCCCCCACCCCCTCTTAGTTGTCTCCGGGACCTAACAATTGGTATCAAAGCTTAGTCCTCTTTTTTAAGTTTAACAACTTGAGGAGATCCAATGTCTTCAAACTATTTTAGGAAGGACAGTCCTAAACTTTATCGAACTAACTATGGAATATGGAAGATCAGGATGGAGACTCACCTAAATTGCATTGGAAAGGACATATGGAAGTTACAAAAAATGGTTATACTGCTCCTACTCAAGGTCAACCTAATCCACCAAATCTAGCCAAAGATGAAGAAAATAATTGCAAAGCAAGGGAAGCACTTTTGAGCACATTGTCAGATCAACAAATCATGGGATTATCAGATAGGTCTACTGCTAAAGCTATTTGGGACCATTTAGAAACATTGAATGAAGTAGATTCCACAGTCAAAATTGCAAAACTTGAAAGCTTTTAGGTCAGCTATGAAAATCTGAAAAATGGAAGAAGATGAAAGGATTTCTGCTTTTATGGAAAGAGTAAATGAAATTGTTTGGGGTATTAAATGTTGTGGAGGAACCTTAACTGAAAATGAAATTGTTTCAAAAATTTTAAGAGGATTACCACCGGCATACAAAATGAAAGTTACTGCCATAAATGAATTAAGTACAATGCCTAATACATCAATAACTAGAGATACATTGATTGGAAAACTTTCAGCTTTTGAAATTGAGGAATTTGGTCTTGTTGCTATTATAAAGATAGATTTAGCTTTTAAGGCATCAACATCATCTGCATCATCATCATTTGAAAAATCTGATTGGAAAGCCTTTTAAGCAAGAGAACTTGAAGAAATCAGGAAAGAAAATGAAGAACTTGAAGAGCTTGAAGCACTATTTGCAAGGAAAATGCCTAAAGGTCTAGTTGGAAGTAAGTATGAAGGTATAGCACCCTTTAAATATTTTAACTACAATAAGATTGGTCATATGGCATCTAGGTGTCCTGATAGACATACAAGATTGAAAGAAGAAGCTAAAAGAACCTACAAGCCTAACCCTGAATATCAAAGATACAAATTTAAGAATTATAGAGACAAATCTTGTTATCTTGCTGATTAAGGAGTCACTGATGATTATGATGAGGATCTCAAAGACAATGGATGGGTCTTTGTTGCTATAACAGAAGATCAATCGACACCTACTGTTCAACCAGTAGAGCAGGCCCTGGCAGCTAAAATTGAGGATAAGGATGAATGGATCATTGATTCAAGATGTTCACATCACATGACTTGTGATAAGAGTAAATTCTTAACCTTTCAGGAATACAATGGAGGTCTAGTAAGATTTGGAGATGACAAAGCTTGTTTGATCAAAGGAAAAGGAACTATATCTATTGATGGTAAGCACAATATTGATAATGTTTACTATGTTCAAGGTTTAAAGCATAATCTTTTGAGTGTTGGTCAATTAGTTGAAAAAGGATTTCAATTACAATTCAAGAATGGTAAATGCAAAATAATGAATAGAACTAGTTTGGAAATTGCAACCGGTAATCGGACTAAAGGTAATATCTTTCATTTGAACAACAGTGAAAAGACATGCTTGATTGCACATATTGATGAAAGTTGGTTATGGAATAAGAGACTCTGTCATATAAATTTTGATTGAATTATGAAAATCAGTAAAACTAAAGTAGTAAGAGGTTTACCTAAGATTGTCAAACCTCACAATCTGGTATGTAAGGAATATCAATTTGGAAAGCAAGTGAGAGCATCTTTTAAGAGTATTCCAGAAATATCCAATAATGCTATTGACTTAATTCATACTGATTTATGTGGTCTACCTAGAACTAGAAGTTTACAAGGAGATACATATTTCATGTGTTGGGTTACTTTTCTCAAAGAGAAATCAGAAGCACTTGGGAAATTCAAGCTATTTAAAGTAATGGTAGAGAATGAAACCGGTGAAAAAATCAAATGTCTGAGATCAGATCAAGGAGGTGAATTCACATCTAAGGAATTTAATACATTTTGTGAAGTGAATGGGATCAGAAGACAGTTGTCCGTACCCCGAACACCCCAACAGAATGGAGTTGTAGAAAGGAAAAATAGAACTATCTTGGATGCACCCAGAAGTATGTTATCAAAACCAAATCTACCTAATGTATATTGGAGAGAGGCAGTAAGTACAGTGGTCTATACATTCAACAAAGTTCACATCAGAGGTGAAACCGATAAGACCCCTCATGAATTATGGTTTTGTATTACTCCTACTCTTAAATATTTCAAAAAATTTAGAAGTAAATGCTGTATTAGAAGAGATGAGTATATTGGTATATTTGATCCTAGAAGTGATGAAGGAATATTTCTTGGTTATTCATCTAAGAGTAAGGCACATAGATGTTTTAACAAGAGATTGCAGAAAATTGTTGAGAGTACAAATGTGAAGATTGATGAACAATTTAGAGGAACTTCAAGGTATAGAGAATCTGAACTGACAATAGAGATACTGACAAATGAACCTACAATAAACACATCAGTACAGAATGAAGATCTAGTTACATCGGCATCATTTGAAAATTCCACATTAACTAAGGAACAACAACAAACAAAGACACCCCAGTATGTAAGATTGAACCAATCTAAAGATCAAATAATTGGGAACAAACATAAAAGGAGTTATGACTAGAGGAAGAGTTGCAAATGAAGAGGTATGTCTTATTTTTCAAATTGAACCAGCATCAGTTAATGAGGCATGTGAAGATAAACACTAGATTAAAGAAATGGAAGAAGAATTAAAACAAATTGAGAAGAATAACACATGGACATTAGTTCCCCAGCCTAAAGACAAAAATGTAATTGGAACAAAATGGGTATTCAGAAACAAACTTAGAAAGATGGTAAGGTAATCAGAAATAAAGCAAGACTAGTGTGTAAGGGATATTCACAGAAAGAAGGAATTGATAATAATGAAACCTTTGCACCGATAGCTAGAATTGAGGCAGTAAGATTATTCTTGGCTTTTGCAGCACACAAAAACTATAAAGTATATCAAATGGATATTAAATGTGTATTTTTGAATGGAGATCTTGAAGAAGTTTTTATTGAACAACTTGATGGATTTTCTTTGACAGATAATAAGGATATGGTTTGCAGGTTAAGGAAAGCTTTATATGGATTGAAGCAAGCCCCAAGAGCTTGGTATGCTAGATTGGATAAGTATCTTTTGAAGATTGGGTTTTCTAAAGGTAATGCTGATAGTAACTTATACTACAAAGTGACTAATGATGACATCTTGGTTATAGAAGTTTTTGTTGATGATATAATATCTGGAGAAGATGGATTATGTAAAGACTTTTCTAATGAAATGCAACAAGAATTTGAATGTCTATGATTGGAGAAATAAAATTCTTTTTATGATTGCAGATTTCACAGACTGGTAAAGGTATATTCTTGAGTCAATCTAAGTACTTGAAGGAGTTACTAAAGAAATTTGGTATGGAGAACTCTAAACCGATAAGCACACATATGACTACAACTGACAAATTATCACTAAGGGATGAATCAATACCTATTAATCTGACTACGTACAAGTCCATGATATGAGGTTTACTGTATTTGACACAAACAAGACCTGATATTATGAATATAGTATGTATTGTTTCAAGATTTCAAAGTAATCCTAAATAAAATCATGAATCAACAGTAAAAAGGATTTTTTGGTACTTACAAGGAACTACAAATCTTGGCTTATGGTATCCTAGAGATGAAAACTTTGAATTATGTGCATACACAGATGCAAATTGGGTAGGAGATGTAGATGACAAAAAGCGCACCACCGATGGAGCATTTTTTCTTGGAAGAAGATTAATTTCTTGGTTGAGTAAGAAACAAAGTTGTACATCTTTATCAACAACAGAATCAGAATATGTTGCAGCAACAACTAATTGCACATGGGTATTATGGCTTAAGAAAATGTTGAAGGACATAAAGGTAAAATGCAAGGAACCTATAACTATCTATTGTGATAATACAATAGCAATTGATATATCTAAGAATCTGGTACTACATTCAAAAACTAAACATGTTTCTATCAAATTGAACTTTCTAAAAGAGAATGTTGAAGCAAAAGAAGTGAAATTGGTTTATGTGAATACTAAAGAGCAGATTGTAGATATATTTACTAAGCCTTTGCCTAAGGAGACTTTTGAATATCTCAGAGATCAGCTTGGGGTTATACTCCCACCGGTATAAACTTAGATACTTGATGTTTGTCATCAACCAGCAGAATTAACAGAGAAATCTTTTATTACAGCTTTGATGAGGAGAGCTACTTCTCAGGGAGAGTAGTTGGTACTTTTTAATGAGTTGGTATTTTGTATTTGAAATCTGGTATTTGTATTACTTTGGCATTTGATGTCAAAGGGGGAGAGATTGATATGGAAAAACACATGGAAAACACATATTATTCCTAGGGGGAGAGACTTTATCCCTTGGGGAAAGACTTTATGTATTTTGGTTATGATCTTTTTGGGAGATTGTTGGTTTTTAGTTTTTGGCATTTTTGTTTTGGCACTTTGATGGTTTTTCCATCTTGTGTTGCCATCAATGCCAAAGGGGGAGATTGTTGGCATTTTGGATATGTCGATATGGTTTTTTCATTGATGTCAACACTTATCAATACTGGTCAACCTATCAGCACTTGGAGAATTGGTTATGTTCACTGGCAAGCAAGTAACTTATGCACAGTCACCGGTATTTGGTTCACCGGTAGGATATATTCTTCACCGACACTTGGAATCACATGGAGAATACTTGATTATGTTAAAAACATTGTTTGGACACTTTGTCCTTGTGATTTGTTTATTGACTTATTCAAGTTTGCATATTTACTGTTACCAGAAAATAGGTCCAGGTCATACACCGGCAGGCTTATCTATTCCAGATCAGCACGACATGTCATGAAGATGATTTTGTTGTTATTTTAAATGCATTGAGCTGACATCATGTATCGAATATTATTTAATTTGTAATTAATTTTATTGTAATATATTTTAGTGAGCCAACCTACTCAATTGGTCTTAGGTTATGGTATAAATGTACGATCTCATTTGTGAGATCAAGAGTGTGATTGGAAGAAGGATTGTAATTCAGTATATGTGAATATCAGTAGAGCCATACATGCAGACATCATTCAAGATTGAAGGAAGGTTTGAAGAAGGCATATCAGAGCTAAATCGGTACTAAATCTAGCATACGGAGATGCTATTTTGAGCAGTACATTATCATTGGATTTAATCATCCAATTGTAGTCAATGTGACTCCCACCTATGATTGAGCAGTGAGCTCTAGGCGGTTGGCTTTTGTACATGTATAGACCCCTTATTGTACAAACATACTATCTGTAGTAGTATCATCTGATTGTGGGTAAGGTTTCCCACTGTGGTTTTTCCCCTTACAGGGTTTCCGTGTACAAATACTGTTGTTACGTGTTGTGGATGTTATTGTCTTTCTATTTTATGCATTAATCTTTACCAGTACTGCAATTAATTGATAAACTATCTACTGGCATAGAGTTTAGTTTATTAGTATTAAGCATTAAGTTTGGTTAAGTTGATTTTAGTTCAAATTTATTAAACAACTAATTCACCCCCCCCGTCTCAGTTGTCTCTGGGACGTAACACAACTTACCATCAAGAATCAAGGTAGCCATTACAAAAGTGTTAATGATGCCTTCTTTTCTATATGGAAGTGCATGTTTGATAAGGGCCTACAGAATCGGAGAATATCAGAGGGTGCTTATAACAGGGTATCTCATTTTGGATGTATTTTCCTTCAGTTTCCTACTTTCATTTATATCTGAATTGGATGCTTCTCAGGTGAGCCTTTTACTCTACCAAGATTTCCTTCTGACAAGATCATTCTCATGGATTTGTTTAGACAACTAATTAATGTGCATGAAAAACAATCACAAACACATAAGACTGGGTTGAAGTTCCTAGAGTCAATCAGTAGGTACTTATTCCTAACCAACCCTAAAGCCAAGAACATGGAGGAAGAAATGCAATGGAATACTATGCAAAGATTCAAGGAATGAAACAATTTTGACTTTTGTGGCATAAAGAACAAACTCAAGAGGAGTTATACACATGTTTATAGGTTTGAAGATCTTTGGGTAGATTGTCAGAATGAGGAGGATATAAGAAGGATGGATTTTAGCCATCTTACCTTGGAACAAATTGAAAACTTGGATTTAGCAAAAATCCCAATGACCATGGAAGACACGGATGACATAATAGACCCTGTCTATTATGACAAGAAGATTATTGATTCCCCACTTCCTCCTGTGCAATGGTCAAAGAAGGAAAGCAAATTTATCACCCAGAGGATTGCTCCTATCATGGAAAATACCAATGCATGGTTGATAAAGAATAATCTCAGGATGAAATAGTTTCCTGCCAGTTCAGGAGATGATGACAATAGTGATGGCCCAGTCGGAAAGATAGCTACAGCTAAGAAAAGAACAAAGAGTAGGGCAGATTGACAAGCAGTATCTTCAGCTCTGGTGATACAATCTAAGGGGAAAGGGCCCAAGATTAAATTCATGGTAAAAGGTCCCAAGAAGGGTGAGTCATCATCTACAGTACAGGAAGCAGTGGTAAAAGAACCAGAACAATCGCCTACCAGTGAAGTTGAAAAAGAGAAGGGGATTGAAGAAGGTAAAATTCCTCAACAAGAGGAAGTGCAGGCTGAAGAAACATCACACCCAGCTGGAGTTGATGCCTCAATAACCTCATAGGTAATCGTCCACTCTATTGATTCTAACTTTGATCAAGAGGATGTGGATTTTCAAGATGGGGATCTAAGTATGGGCATGGCACAATCAGAGGCCGCTCAATAGTTTTTCACACTAACCAACTTATCCAATCTGGATGATATCCCTTCATCTACCATTAAATCTACAATGATGGGATTTAATGAAGTCTTGGAAGAGGCATTTGCAGAAGAGGTTTCAGTAGACTTACCTGTTACTACAACCACAACAGAAATTCCACCATTGGTAAGTGTTGAAGTTGCATCCATGACGCCTTCAACCCTCTCATCAGTAACTGAAGAGGTGTTCGTAGCAGCAACTATCACAACATCGACAAGTGTTCCGCTAAATACTTCAACATTGGTACCATCGATAACACTCATAACGGATCTGAGCTCCAATTAGCCTGCTCTTGAAATTTTAACTGAAAATCAGCAAGGAGCTACTACTCCATTGACCAATCTGGAATTACCCCCTTGGATGGAAGTAGTGTCCCCTAAGAGGAAAAAATAGGTAATTTCTCTAGATGAGTTTCACTTTGAGCACTTGGTTCCTCCAAAGCCTAAGGGAACAAAGAAGCCAAAGATGGTATCTCAGGTGGTAGTAGACCTGGCTTCTAAGAGAAAGCATGCTGAGGTCATGGTGCCATCGTCAGATAAGGACAAAGGCAACATACGATCTGAGGATTACACCATGTAGATTGTAGAGATTGGGGTGGAAACACATGAAAGTGTTAAATTTGATTCTTAGACAACCTTTAATTCTTTGTTGAGGAGATTATACCAGGAGAGGGATGAGAAAAATGAATTGAAGCAGAAGTGTGAACAACTGACCAATGTTCTTCTAAAGGTCACACAATCTTCTCAAGAAATTGATCCCATAGGATCCTTAGTGGATGCCAAAGCTCTAAAGAAGATTGAGCAGGTAGGAGCTAAAGGCCGAGTGATGGATGAGTGGATTTCATGGCTAAGGTCAGAGGGCTCTCATCTCCTAAGTTCAATAGTGGGACTATTGGTGGATTATGAAGTAATCCAAAGTTAGATGCAAGGACTCAAAACTTCATTATCATAGGAGATTGAGGAAGTTGAGAAAAGTACTACCTTTTGGAGCAAAATGGAGGACTTCAGGATAGATGTCTTTGTTGAAAATAAGGTAGTTCCCACAAGGGAAAAGTACATCCAGATCTTGTCATTATTGTCTCATAAACAAGAGACAATAATGTTGATGATTGCAGAACTTGACCGAGAAAAGAAAGAAGGTGATGATGAGATTGATCTCATTTTTGCCAAAGTTGTTGATCTTCCTTGTTACTTATATGATAGCGATCAAAATCTCATTACTGGTAAAGCTATCACACAAGAATTCCTTGCCTTAGTAGATCATTACATGGGATAGGATTTCTCACTTGATACATTTGATAATCTATTGGAGATTAAAGTCAGTTTTGAAGTCCTTGCATCCATGTTGAAGGATGGGCAAAAGAAATAGGTAAAGATTAAAGATGTAATTTCCCGCATTTGAGTGATCACAAGTTCTACCCCAATGCTAGATGAAGCAGAGATGAAAGCCATCATTTCCAAGTTCAAAGATTTCCAAAAATCAGGAGAGGATAAAGATGAATAAAATGTCCCCTTTTTGGCTTTTTCTTTTTATATAGTTGCATCATTAGATGCTGCTAGTTTTCTTGCAGCTGCATGTTTTCCTTATGCTGTAGTTGTAGTAAAGTGGGACTATGCAGTTGAATAAGTCAACTATGCCCACATTTATCTCCATTCTTTTCCTATATAAGGAGGACCTCATTTGTAAATATTTTATCTTTTTCATGCCTAGCAAAACTTTGCAGAATTTTTAACTCAACTAAGACTTTGGGCTTTTGTTGTGAAAATTATACCAAGCAAATAAAGAAAACAATTTTGTTGATCTCAAACTTTGTGTTGTGTCAAGAAAATTATTTATATTATTTAATGTTCTTATGTCCATTAATTATATATGTTCTTTACTTCTTTGATATTGAAGATATTGTTATGTGGGTTAAAGAGCTCCTGAATCATGCAAGTAGCCTATGTGCTCCTAGCATATTTGGGAAATCTTCTGATAAATTAAGTAATTAGTGGTAGGCTTTGTATTGCTACAGTTACTTTTAGTTTAAAGAATTAGGAATTCATACTCGAAGACTTTGAGCTGCGAGTTAAATTTCTAACTTTTTGTAATAATCAGTATGAGTTAAGATTACATTCAAGAGAGACTTTTTGCTACTTGACTGCAAGTTTTACCGTAGTTTGTTAGATTCATTGTTCCTTTCTTTAAGTATCTAAAGAGGTAGAGAAATTGTAACAAGGTGAAGGGAGAATACATAGACTCTGAAAAAAGAGAGTTATATGCCCAACACCAACCCACAGATTTTGATTTCTTATTAATTAGAGAAGAAATTTCGAAGGGAACCTCCCCTTGATGAGAGGAAAGATTAATTTCTCAACATAGCTGTGTGTGAAACATATATTTTGTCATTAGTATGCTGGTGACAAAATATTCACCCAATAGTTTTTTGGTGACTTTGCTGGGGATAATTTACCCTTGCACATCAGACTTTAAAGTCCGATGTGCAAATTTTGTTTTCTAAAGAGCATGTCAGATTTTTTTCCAGTTGGACCTTTAGGTACTTTTCTAGAAAATAAGGCTTCAAGTTGCTCAAGCTCTTCATCTTCTTTCCTCATGTCTTCCAGTTTTTTTTCATATAGGGTTCTCCAATCACTTTTGCCGATAAATGTTGATGATGATGCATGAAAAGAAGGTTCAGACTTTACAACTCCAGAACATCCAAATTCTTTAAGCTCAAAAGAAGATAATTTCCCAATCAGAATGTCTTTGTTGACTGAAGTCTTTGCCGTTGTTCTTAGTTCATTAATTGCAGTTGCCTTCATCTTGTAAGCTAGTGGAAGGGCTATCAATACTTTGGAAACTATTTCATCTTCACTTAGAAATCCTCCACAACATTGAATTCCCATAACAATCTCATTTCCTCTTTCCATAAACATAACAATTCTTTCATTTTCTTCCATTTTCAAGTTTTCATACCTTACCAGGTAACCATCAAGTTTAGCAATTTTGACAATAGGGTCACCTTCATTCAGAGTTTGCAATTTGTCCCATATAACCTTAGCTGATGATTTGTTAGTCAATCCCATAATTTGTTGATCAGTAAGTCCACACACGAGGGATTCTCTACTCTGCAATCATTTTCAATATTCTTGTCCAAGTCTACAGGAGAAGGATTGTCAGATGCTAGATCATAAGGTGTTTATCCTTTCTCAGTGATCTCCCAAATATCCTTGCCAAGGCATCTAAGATGAGTCTCCATACTAATTTTCCATATTCCATAATTTGTTCAATCAAGCTTAGGAATTTCTCTTCTAAAAATAGTTGTCGTTGGATTAGAAGTGTTAGCTGCCATAGGATCTAACTCAAGTGGTTAAGCTTCTGCAAAAGAGGACCAAAGCTCTAATACCAATTGTTAGGATAACTAGTGAACAACTGAGAATTGGGGGGTTAATCAGTTGTTAACAGATTATAACTTTTAATCCACAGAATAACCTTAAAGAGATGAAGTACTGGTAATTAAAGCACAAATAGATGCTCGTAGAAACATATCCTGGTAAACAATACAACTTAACAATTAACTAGATAATAAATGAAAAGGAACCATACCCCATAACACCATGATTTGTACATGGAAAACCCAAAAAGGAAAAAACCATGATGGGAAGCCTACCCACAATCAAATGATACTTCTGCAGAAAGTATGTGTTACAATGAGGGGCCCGCACTTGCAGGAAGGCACACTGCCTAGACCGTACTACTCATTACAAAAGAGTCTCACTGACTACAGAGAGGCTAAAACCTTCTCAAGATAAATGGACAATAATGTAATAGAGTGAACTGCTAGAAATAGCATCTACTATGCCTGATTACAGTCTCAGTTAAGCTCAATGTCGGAGGACTAAATCCTCTTCTCAATCCAATCCGATCACCAATGATCGATCAACTCATCTTCCTCAATGATATTAAAATATTCACACATTGCATTCCTTTACCATGACCTTTCCAATAACCATGATACTATTACATAGAGTTTCTACCTCTTATTTATACAAACCCTAAGGCCTAAACCAATTGGGTCAACCACCTAAAGATATTATAATAATGTCATTACATAATTCCTTATTACAATGATATGCCATGTCATCTTAAGACCAAAACAATAATAAAAAATCCATAAAACATCTTGAATCATCTAGGTAATGTGTAGAGTGCACTCTAGCATGATACCGGTCCATAACCTAGATAGGTACCAGACCTATTCTGGGTCCACCATGCTAAAGCAATGTCTTCAAGCAATTGAAGCATGATCAACGAACATCTTCAACATCTGAAAATCCTCAAAGAAGCTGCACCAAGAACAATTATGCATCCTATCATGATTCCTGAATGAAAGCTCTGTCGGTAAAGCCTTAAACCAGTGCTTGTAAGGGTTTACTAGAGTGTATGATAACATCCAATTACCAAGCCAATACCAGCTTACCAAAACATGCTCATGGAGCATATAACTCATGAAATACAATATACTTCACTTATCCAAACATGACAGAAGTGTCCAACAGATAATCTCTTCTGCTGGTAACACTAGATCTTCTATCGGTAACCAAAACTTGTTTGTCGCTAATCATCCATATCAGCTAGTGTTGACATCAATGACAAAACATCAATGTAACACATAATCAATTCATTCATAATGCCAACAAGAAGTTACAAACTGACACTAGGAGGCATATACGTGCAGATACCGACATTGGAAGCATTCTAGCCTACAGTGACACTGATACCAGCATCAATACTTCAAGGAATCCAACATCAAGGAAGATTTATTTAGTAAATAATTTTGTAATTATTGTCAAGGCCGACATTGAATATCTTTTATAAATGCATTGTAATCTGACATAAGTCATATCATTTGTAATAGGTATATAAGTTAGTATGCTAGGTCAATTTAATATATGATGGGGTGATGGAATAGATGATAGACATATATAGGTATAGCAGAATTGTGAGATGTGAAATATATGTATGGAGATCATTTTTGTATGCGAACATTATATCATGCAATTATCTATAGATAGCTTGGAATGCATTCTTAGAGGAGAAGTAATACCAGTAATAGTTCAAGTTTGTGAACCGGTGCAAAGCAGAACTAGAACTGGAACTTTATTTGTCATAGAAGATGCATTCTTGAGTTCATTTTCAGTAATTTACTTTGGCAGAAAGCTTGTAGTCAGTGAGGCTCTTTAGTGAGGAGTAGTATTTTCTAGGCAGTGTGCCTTTGTCCGAGTGTAGGCCTCTATTTTATGTAATATCTTTTCATATGGCTAGTGAACTGATATTGTGGGTTACAAATCCCACCGTGGTTTCTTCTCATTGATTTTTTCCACGTATAAATTCTGTGTTATGGTGTTCATTTATGTGGATGGTTTATTTCCATCTTGTTTTATGCTTTTTTGTTACCAATACATACATGCATGGTTTAGAAAGTTAAAAATTGTTCATTGCAACAGAACATTGATTCACCCCCCTCTCAATGTTCTCAGATCCCAACAACATTCCCCATATTCATCACAATCAACTACCCAACATCCTTCTCTCTTGTTGGTGACAACCATACACTGTCAACATGTCACTTCCTGGTCCTAAATCCTTATTTCTTCAACACAAGTCAACACTAACTTGTGTACTGGTTACTCCAATGGCCAATATGCTAGTTGACCTTATCTCCCTTAGTGGTGACCTTCTATGATAAATGACATCAAATACATCTCATCCATTATGCATCATGACAGTACCCAACACCAATCTCCCATACCGATTGCCATCTTATAGTGGTTGACATCAATGACAACACACTGCCAACAACTTTAAATCCTTTAAATGCAGCATAACTAAGTAGCATTCTTACTCCTTCAAATATTTTAACAGGTGCAAAGGTGTCACCATAATCTTCTCCTTCTTCTTGTGCATAGCCTTTGCAAACCAATCTTGCTTTGTTTCTCACAATCTTGCCTTCTTCATTTAAATTTTTTCTAAAGACCCATTTAGTTCCAATTACATTCTTGTATGTCAGTCTGTGAACAAGTGTCCATTATTTTTCCTTCTCTATCTAATCCAAATTCTCATTCATTGCATTAATCCAGTCATCATCCTTGAATACCTCTCTTAGTATTTTTGACTCAATAGTAGAAATCAGACTAGATTACCAAAACCTTAAGCAATTAAAAATTTATTACCCAAATACATAAGATCAATACTCGAATACATAAACCAATTACCGAAATAGAAAATATACCAATTAAGCACAACTAACAATCAAAGAATAGTTGCCATCCACATGACACCAAGATTTGTATGTGGAAAACCCAATAAAGAGAAAAACCACGGTGGGAAGCCTACCCATAGTCAAATAATACTTATGCAGTAAGTATGTGATTACAAATTGAGGGGCTTGCACTTGTAGGAAGGCCAGTAGCCTAGAGCACAGTTCTCATTACAAGAGGAGTCTCACTGACTACATAAAACTCCAAACTACAATCCTGAAGGAAGAATGAACTGCAATAATAGCATCTCCTATGCCTAAATATTGTTCTAGTTAAAATCAATACCAAAGGACTTAATCCTCTTACATAAACCCAACTCTATCACCTATGATTGACCAAATCCTCAACATGAATTATTATTACATTATTCTCTTGCATACCATACCCCATCACGATCTACAATGAGATCTTACATCATATGATAGATGACATCAAAGACAACACCTTCTCTCCCTTATTGGTGACCTACTATGATAGATGACATCAAAGACATCTCATCAATTATGCATCAATGACAGTACTGCACACCAATCTCCCATACCAGTTGCCATCTTATACTAGTTGACATCAATGACAACACACTGCCAACAACTTTAAATCCTTTAAATGTAGCATAAGCAAGTAGCATTCTTACTCCTTCAAATCTTGCACCAGGTGAAAAGGTTTCACCATAATCTTCTCCGTGTTCTTGTGCATAGCCTTTGCAAACCAATCTTGCTTTGTTTCTCACAACCTTACTTTCTTCATTTAAATTGTTTCTAAAATCCCATTTAGTTCCAATTACATTCTTGTATGTCAGTCTATGAACAAGTGTCCATTCTTTTTCCTTCTCTATCTGATCCAAATTCTCATTCATTGCATTAATCCAGTCATCATCCTTTAATGCCTCTCTTAGTATTTTCGACTCAATAGTAGAAATCAAACTAGATTACCAAAACCTTAAGCAGTTAAAAATTTATTACCAAAATACATAAGATCAATACTGGAATACATAAACCAATTACCGAAATAGAAAATACACCAATTAAGCACAACTAACAATCAAAGAATAGTTACCATCCACATGACACCAAGATTTGTATGTGGAAAACCTAGTAAAGAGAAAAACCATGGTGGGAATCCTACCCATAGCCAAATAATACTTATGCAGTAAGTATGTGATTACAAATTGAGGGGCTTGCACTTGCAGGAAGGCCAATAGCCTTGAGCACAGCTCTCATTACAAAATGAGTCTCACTAACTACATAAAAATTCAAACTACAATCTGGAAGGAAGAATGAACTGCAATAATAGCATCTCCTATGCCTAAATACAGTTCCGATTAAGATCAATACCAAAGGACTTAATCCTCTTACATAAACCCAACTCGATCACCTATGATCGACCAAATCCTCTACATGAATTATTATTACATTATTCACTTGCATACCATATCCCATCATGATCTACAATGAGATCTTACATCATATGGTAGATGACATCAAAGACAACACCTTCTCTCCCTTACTGGTGACCTACTATGATAGATGACATCAAAGACATCTTATCCTTTATGCATCAATAATAGTACCGCACACCAATCTCCCATACCAGTTGCCATCTTATAATAGTTGACATCAATGACAACACACTGCCAACAACTTTAAATCCTTTAAATGCAGCATAAGCAAGTATCATTCTTACTCCTTCAAATCTTGCAACAGGTGCAAAGGTTTCACCATAATCTTCTCCTTCTTCTTGTGCATAGCCTTTGCAAACCAATCTTGCTTTGTTTCTCACAACCTTGCCTTCTTCATTTAAATTGTTTCTAATGACCCATTTAGTTCTAATTACATTCTTGTATGTTGGTCTATGAACAAGTGTCCATTCTTTTTCCTTCTCTATCTGATCCAAATTCTCCTTCATTGCATTAATCTAGTCATCATCCTTTAATGCCTCTCTTAGTATTTTCGGCTCAATAGTAGAAATCAGACTAGATTACCAAAACCTTAAGCAATTAAAAATTTATTACCGGAATACATAATATCAATACTGGAATACATAAACCAATTACCAAAATAGATAATATACCAATTAAGCACAACTAACAATTAGAGAATAGTTACCATCCACATGACACCAAGATTTGTATGTGGAAAACCCGATAAAGAGAAAAACCATGGTGGGAAACCTACCCACAGTCAAATAATACTTATGCAGTAAGTATGTGATTACAAATTGAGGGGCTTGCACTTTCATGAAGGCCAATAGCCTAGAGCACAGTTCTCATTACAAAGGGAGTCTCACTAACTACATAAAACTCCAAACTACAATCCAGAAGGAACAATGAACTACAATAATAGCATCTCCTATGCCTGAATACAATCCCAATTAAGATCAATACCAAAGGACTTAGTCCTCTTACATAAACCCAACTCGATCACCTATGATCCACCAAATCCTTTACATGAATTATTATTACATTATTCGCTTGCATACCATATCCCATCATGATCTACAATGAGATCTTACATCATATATATACAAACCCTCAACCTTAAACAATTAGGTCGGCCACTAGACAATAAAACCTATTACATAATTATAAAACATATCAGCCTAAGACCAAACACATATCATCCAACCCATAAGTCATCCCGAAAACACATCGAGGAGTCCCAACAATATGTTACATTAAGCCAATCCAAAACCTAGATAGTACCAGACTCAATTTAGGTCCACAAATGCTAAAGCAATGATCCCAAAGTCAAGGTTCAAACATGATCACTATCAGCATCCTAAATCCTTACTAGAAGCCGCACCAACACCACTTATGCATAGAATCAAAAGATCTTCAACAAAGCTCTATCGGTGAAACCCTCACCAGATCAATAAACAAGGCTTGCCAGCATATAAGATAGCATCTGATCAGCAAATCAATACCAACTGATCGAACATTTATCTGAGTAGCATGAATAGAAGATATAAACCAATTCCATAAACCAAAGCATACCGGAGTATATCGGATCAAAATGATCTGACCAACCATAAACCAAACATCCTATCGGGACCAACTAGATACCGGTAAATAGCCAAAATAGCTAGTGTTGACATCAATGATAATACATCAATGAGACACATAATCAATTCCTTCGAATTGCCAATAAAATTTTCTCTGATTTTCCTTCTTTCTTTGTACTCCATCATTTTTATCTCCAATTATTTGTTTTTCTAAGTGATTTAGCCTGACATATCTTAGTATTATCGGTTTTAGTGTTGTGCTTCCTACTATATGTTCTTCATCTTCTTCATCACTCTCTGCATTTACTGATTGAGAAGCTCTTTCTGCAGTATTTTGTTCATCAGTATTCTGCACTTCCAGTTCTATAAACACAAGTCTTTCTTCATCTTTCTCAAGCTTAGATCTGCTAGTCTAATCAGATTTCTCAGAGAGTTCATTTATCTTCACATTAGCACTCTCAATGATTTTCTTAGTTCTCTTGTTATAACATTTAAATGCCTTACTCTTTGTAGAGTAACGAAGAAAAATACCTTCATCATAATTAGCATCAAAATTTTTAGTATAATCATCTCTCTTAATATAATATTTACTCCCAAATTTTTTGAAATAACTTACACTAGGAGTCTTTCCATGCCATAATTCATAAGGTGTTTTGTTATTACCTTTTTTGACAAGTACCCGATTCAAAGTATAAATAGCAGTACTGACTTATTCTCCAAAACATTTGTGGTACTTCACCTTGAATCATCATGGTTCTATAAGTTTCAACAATGGTTCTATTCATTCTCTCAGCTATCCCATTCTATTGTGGAGTTCTAGGAGCCAACATTTGTCTCTTAATTCCCTTTTCATCACTAAACTTCACAAATTCATTAGAAGTAAATTCACCTCCCCAGTCATATATTGAACATTTTAGATTCTTCCAAGTATCTTTCTCAAGAAGAGATTTAAATGCTTTAAACTTACTAAATGCCTTAGACTTTTCTCTTAGAAAAGTTACCCACATCATTTTGGAAAAATCATCAGTAAAGATCATAAAATACTTATCACCAAAAATAGCTCTTAGTCCTCATAGGACCACAGAGATCAGTATGAACCAAATTAAGAATATTCTTTGAAGAGAAAGATTTACTTTTAAAGATACAGAGGTCATCTTACCCATCTGACAGTCCTTGCATAACACATTTTCTGGTTTCACAAGCTGGGGCAAACCTCTCACAATACTTGACTTACTAACTTTAATCAAACTATCAAAATTGACATGACAAAATATCTTGTGCCACAACCAGTTGTCTTCAATATTCGCCACCAAACAATCATTTACATTAGTATTCATATGAAATAGATTACCTCTAGTCTAGTTTCCAGTAGCAATCAATTCTCTATTGTTTCCAAGAATCTCGCACACTCCACTTTTGAATTCAAGTAGATATCCCTTATCATTAAATTGTCGAACACTCAAAGAGGTTATGTTTTAGTCCATCAACCCAAAAGACATCATTTGCATTACTCTTGCCATTTAATTAAATTGATCCTTAACCTTTAACCATGCAGGGAGAGTTATTTCCAAATCTTACAACACCTCCATGAAACTCTTCAAGGGATAAGAACTTACTTTTTTCACTACTCATGTGGTGTGAGAAACCACTATCTATTATCCATTCATTGTTGTTATCCATGTGAGACACCAATGCCTTCTCATCAGTCAGATCCTCCTTCACAACAACAAATACTATCTCCTCATTGTCATATTCTTCTGATTCATCATCGGTCACACCTTCATCTACTGCAACATAACAATGTTTGTAACCATTTCATTTGAATCTCCTAAAATTCTCTTTATCATCAGTGTTAGGGTAGTTAGCAACAATGTGTCCAATTTTACTAGAAGAGAAACACTTCAAGGGTAATTTACCTATTCCTATAGGGAATCTTTCATCCATAAATTCCTCAAGTTCCATCAGATGATCTTTATCATCACCATCACCTCTTCTACTGCCATGACTAGACCTGCAGTCATGATTATGACAAAAATATTATCCTTTCCTTGCTGATGTATCAGTTACAAAAGCCTTAAATGCAGATTCAGAAGGTTTAGAACACTATTATAAAAAATGTTTAGCTCAAATGTAGTTCATTTTCCTATTAGAGAACCAATAGTGACTTTATCTTTTGAAATGGATCTCAGTTCTTGAATAGAAGAAACTTTGATAGAATACTACAGTAAAAGAGTTCTAAGCATTTTACTAACAACAATATAATTTTCAACTCACCTCTAACACTCTTTATACCATCTACAACTTCCTTAATCCTTTGACCATATGAACACCATGATTTTCATGTGGAAACCCAAATAGGGAAAAACCACGATGGGAATTGGTACCCACAAATATTTTGCACTCTTTCGGAATGTGCCCTGTTAGGAGCCAAGCCTGGTTAGAAGCTTACAATGATGCCCTATTAGGAGTAACCCAGTTAAGGGATTTACCTCACTCCTGTTAGAAGATTTGATCTATTAGGATCAACCTCACAAGGGGATTTAGAACTCAGATATTGAGTCACCCTATTAGGGGATTTTACAATAATTGTTAGAGAACAACAATGAATGATCTATGTATAGCACTCAATCACTTGCTTGATCATATTTAATTAAGTTCCAAGTCTACATCACTCAAGAATGTCTTCTCATACCCTATTTCATCTTCACACACTTCTCAAAATCATCGACACTTCAAAACATCAACCTTACTAACATAAATAACCTTTACAACTAGGTCGGAATCAAAACCCCTAACACTTACAACATAGATCATCACATATATTTACAACTCATTACATATCCTCATATGGATCATTAAAATCAATTAAAAATTAAAATTAATTGTTGAATGATCATAAATCGTCACAACAAATCTATCTAGTACAAAGTCAAACCCTTAGCTCATTCCACTAAGCACTTTGCACATTCCCAAGAAATTCTCTCTCCAAATGCACCAAAACATCTTTCAAATACTTCACACAGTTTCTATTGTATTATTATCAACATGTGAACTTGATGTAGATCACTACCAAACCAAAAATCATTACTGGTCAAGAGAATTATTTACTAGTCCTTAAACCCTTCTTAAACCCTGATAAAAAATCAACATAAATTCTAAGCATAACTTTCGGTTGTCACAACATGATGTAGTTTCAATCAGATACATGTTAGAATGATATAAACTCACATTAAAAACCACAAAGCCTCAATCATCACCAATCGCAAGATACAATTAGAGTATTTCCTCATTTACCGGTTAAGGTCCTAATTCCCAGTTTCTTGATTCTTTACCGATAAGCTCTGTCCAGTAGACCAAAAGATTTTGATGACACAATAAAACATAAGTAAACATCAGTAGACATGAATAAATATTAGTTTCCATCAATGAAAACACAAATAACTAATCAAATTCATCTATTCTGCAATCTCAATCTCTTCTTCGCAATGTCATCTTAAACAATCTTGTTCTGGTTCAGTCATAATTCTCCATCTGTATCAGTTATGCCAAACATGCCAATAGAGTGCACCTCAAAAGGACCTCCATTCAAATAAGAGAGAAAAAATGATCCCTTGCTACTACCCACCACCTCAATAAGAGAAATATCAACAAAGAACTCAATAAATTCCTTGGAACTAATGATAGAAGAAGCATAGAAGAAAACCTTAGCTAAGCCCAACTCCATAGGGTCTCCGAGGAGAAAAGAACTCCAACCACTACTAGAATCCATACCAAAAAGGATATAAGCCCTAAATATTAGTCCCAAAATGAGGGAAACAAAAGAGGAAAAAATCCTCCATTAAGCACCCAAATCCTGGATACTAACAACTCCAATGGACCCCCACCATTATCATAATTATTATTACATTGTCATTATTGAGCCATTTATGTATCTCCTACGAATTAACATTTAATTTATGCTAATCCTCTCACCAATTTTCCAAGTTTCTAAGGGAGGATTTCTTTTCTTTTGGCCATAATCTGTGAGTGGAGTTTTTTTAACTGTATATTGTTTATGGAAAGCTCATTTTGTCCTACTTCTTAATAGTGGCTATACCTAGGAATTCTTCTATTTTAGTGCTATTTTTAACCCTTCAATGCAATTTTATTTAAATTAGCCCTATTTTATGAGAAATGAATTATTTAATGAATTTTTATCATTATCTTAAAATTGAGTGGCATTTTTCAACAAAATTTGATATTTTTCCATTTCTTATGCATTGGATCTATTTGTACTATAAAACACATTAAGATATAAATTGTGCCAAAATTTTGGTGGGTCAACAAATATTGTGTTCAGAGGAGTATACTTTCAATTCACATTATTTTTATTTTCCATTAGACCATGTCTAATTATTGATAAAGGAAGTTCACATATTGTGGGAGTAATTAGCATGTGCTCAAATTTTTTCCCCATTTACCATATAATCTCTTTCAACTTTTATTTAGGATTTTAAAAATTAAAATTCCTATTGTTGTATCTAAATCCATTGTAAAGTCATCCATGAGTTCCATTTATTGTCTATTCAAGTCATTTACATCGTCTTTCTATATACACCACATTGGAATGCATATCTACTCAAACATGAAAAAAAAAAATTCACCTTGTAGATTGGATGAAACATTAAGAACATTCATTTCTTCTATTTAATGTTACTTTCAATCAAGTTTCAACTCCATTTACATCATTAGATATTTCTCTTGCTTCAATACATCAGCTTCTATCATGATAGATTTTATAGATTATCATGAGTTCAATTTAATGTAGTCATCATATCTACAATAGTATTAGGCTCACACCAGTTTAGTTATCAACTTACATTTATGGGCCATATTCCTAAATATTCTATGGTACCTATTTTATCATATTAGATGAGGGGATGATACATGGTTTCTCTTTTCTATTGAGAAGTATTTCTTCACATGTCATTCATTCCTTCTCCCTTTCTTAGGGGGTAACATGAAATTCTCTCTTTCTCCCCTTAGGGGAGATATGTATTGTACATGTGTTATAATGAGTCCTCAAGTGGTGATTATGTATTCTTCCCATTAGGAAATAGTGCTTTAAACCCAAAGACATTTAATCCATTTTGTACATAACCCATGAGAGAAAATCATGCATACAAGCTTATGGAATCACCATAATGCAAGATCAAAATAGACAATCCACAAGATAACAGATGATATATCCTAGGAAAACCCTCATGAGGGTAAAAACTAGCCTCCAAAAGCATCCATACTCCATTTTATTAATCAATTATTAAGAAACATAGAGTTACAATGAGTACCTGTATATCATCAAGCCCTCCAATGCATTCCCATGTGTCCAAGCATGGATCCAAACATCACATGCCATGCTTCAAAAATGCAATCCTCCAAAGGACTCAATACAATGACACCCAAAACTACTAGACAACCTTAACCAGTCAACATATTCTTTCTTATATAGGTAAAATCTCACACAAAAATAACTAGTTGTAAAGTAAAACCATGTTCTTACTATTAGGTCCTGGAGGAAACTAAGAGGGGGGGTGAATCAGTTGTCTAATGAATTCAAACCAAAATTAACTTAACCAAAACTTAATTCTTAATACTAGTAAACCAAACTTAATGCCGGTAGATAGTTTATCAGTTGATTGCAGTACCGGTAAAGATTAATGCATGAAACAAAAAGACAATAACATCCACAACACATAACACCAATATTTGTACGTGGAAACCTTGTAAGGGGAAAAACCATGGTGGGAAACCTTACCCACAATCAGATGATACTAGTGCAGATAGTATGTGTATACAATAGGGAGTCTGTACATGCCGAAAGGCCAAGCACCTAGAGCTGACTGCTCAATCACAAATGGGAGTCACATTGACTACAATTGGATGATTAAATCCAATGATAATGTAATGCTCAAAATAGCATCTCCATATGCTAGATTTGGTACCGGTTTAGCTCTCATATTCCTTCTTCAAACCTTCCTTCAATCTTGAATGATGTCTACATGTATAACTCTTCTAATATTTGTATATACCTTATTACAATCCCTTTCCCATGCATATATTAATCTCACAAATGAGATCTTAAATTTATACCTTAACCTAAGACCAATTGAGTAGGTCCACTCACGAAAAGATATTACAATAAAATTAATTACAAAGAAACAATATCCAATGCATGATGTCAGATTAAATGTATTTACAATAATAAAAAATTATCTCCATGACGTGTCATGCTGATCTAGAATAGATAAGCCTGCTAGTGTATAACCTGGACCTATTTGTTGGTAACAACAAATATGCAAACTCGAATATACCAATGAACAAATCTCCAAGACAAAGTGTCCAAATGATGTCTTTGATATAACCAAATATTCTCCATGTGATTCTAAGTGTCGATGAACAATATATCCTATCAGTGAACTAAATACCGGTGACTGTGCATAAGTCACTTGCTTGCCGGTGAACATAACCAATTCTCCAAGTGCTAATAGGTTGACGAGTTTGATAAGTGTTGACATCAATGACAAAACCATATCAACATATCCAAAATACCAATAATCTCCCCCTTTGGCATTGATGGCAACACAAGATGGAAAAACCATCAAAGTGCCAAAACAAAAATGCCAAATACCAAAAACCAATAATCTCCCAAAAGAGATCATAACTAGAAATCATAATATCTCTCCCTAAGGGATAAAGTCTCTCCCCCTAGGAATAATATGTGTTTTCCATGTTTTTTTTCCTTATCAATCTCTCCCCCTTTGACATCAAATGCCAAAGAAATACAAAAACCAAGTTCAAATACAAAATACCAACTACTCCCCGTGAGAAGTAGCTCTCCTCATCAAAGTCGGAATAAAAGATTTCTCTGTTAGTTCTGTCAGTTGATGACAAACATTAACTATCTAAGTCTCTACCAGTGGGGGTATAACCCCAAGCTGATCTCTGAGATATTCAAAAGTCTCCTTAGGCAAAGGCTTAGTAAAAATATCTACAATCTATTCTTTAGTATTCACATAAACCAATTTTACTTCTTTTGCTTCAACATTCTCTTTCAAAATTTTTTATAATTTGATAGAAACATGTTTAGTTTTTGAATGTAGTACCAGATTCTTAGATATATCAATTGTTGTTGTATTATCACAATAGATAGATATAGGTTCCTTGCATTTTACCTTTATGTCCTTCAACATTTGCTTAAGCCATAATACTTGTGTGCAATTAGTTGTTGCTGCAACATATTTTGATTTTGTTGTTGATAAAGATGTGCAACTTTGTTTCTTACTCAACCAAGAAAAAATGCTCCACTGGTGGTACTTTTTCTGTCATCTACATCTCCTGCCCAATTTGCATCTGTGTATGCACATAATTCAAAGTTTCCATCTCTAGGATACCATAAGCCAAGATTTGTAGTGCCTTGTAAGTACCATAAAATCCTTTTTACTGTTGATTCATGATTTTCTTTAGGATTACTCTGAAATCTTGAAATAATACATATTGCATTCATAATATCAGGTCTTGTTTGTGTTAAATATAGTAGACCTCCTATCATAGACTTGTACCTAGTCGGATTAACAGGTGTTGATTCATCCCTTAGTGATAATTTGTCAGTTGTAGTCATAGGTGTGCTTACCGATTTAGAGTTTTCCATGACAAATTTCTTTTGTAACTCCTTCAAGTACTTAGATTGACTCAATAATATACCTTTATCAGTCTATGAAATCTCCAATCCTAAAATTTTTTTTATCTCTCCAATCATAGACATTTCAAATTCTTGCTGCATTTAAATAGAAAAGTCTTTTACATAATCCATCTTCTTCTCTAAAGATTATATCATCAACAAAAACTTCTATAACCAAGATGTCGTCATTAGTCACTTTATAGTATAAGTTGTTGTCAGCATTACCTTTAAAAAAAACAATCTTCAAAAGATATTTATCCAATCTAGTATACCAAGCTCTTGGAGCTTGCTTCAACCCATAAAAAGATTTCCTTAACCTGCAAATGATATCTTTGTTATCTATCCAAGAAAATCCATCAAATTGTTCAATATAAACCTCTTCTTCAAGATCTCCATTCAGAAATGCACATTTAATATCCATTTGATATACTTTGTAGTTCTTGTGTGCTGCAAAGCCAAGAATAATCTGACTGCCTCAATTCTAGCTACCGATGCAAAGGTTTCATTATAATCAATTCCTTCTTTCTGTGAATATCCCTTACACACTAGTCTTGCTTTATTTCTGATTACCTTACCACTTTCATTAAGTTTGTTTCTAAATACCCATTTTGTTCCAATTACAGTTTTGTATTTAGGCCGGGGAACTAATGTCCATGTGTTATTCTTTTCAATTTGTTCTAATTCTTCTTCCATAGTTTTAATCCAGTGTTTATCTCCACATGCCTCATTAACTAATGCTAGTTCAATTTGAGAAATAAGACATACCTCTTCATTTGTTAGTCTTCCTCTATTCATAACTCCTTGATACTTGTTACCAATTATTTGATCTTCAGAGTGGTTCAATCTTACATACCGGGGTGTCTTTGTTCATTGTTGTTCTTCAGTTACTGTGGAATTTTCAGATGATACCGGTGTAACTAGGTCTTCATTTTGTACCAGTGTGTTCATTGTAGGTTCATTTGTGAGTATCTCTATTGTCGGTTCAGAGTATATATACCTTGAAGTTCCTCTAAACTGTTCATCAATTTTCACATTTGTACTCTCAACAATTTTCTACAATCTCTTGTTAAAACATTTATATGATTTGCTCTTAGATGAATAACCAAGAAATATTCCTTCATCACTTATAGGATCAAATTTTCCAATTAACTTATCTCTCCTAATATAGCATTTACTTCCAAATATTCTGAAATATTTAAGGGTAGGAGTAATACCAAACCATAATTCATGAGGGGTCTTACAAGTTTCACCTTTGATGTGAACTTTGTTGAATGTGTAGACCGTTGTACTTACTCCCTCTCTCCAATATACATGAGGTAGGTTTTCTTTTGATAACACACTTGTAGCTGCATCCAAGATAGTTCTAGTTTTCCTTTCTACAACTCCATTCTGCTGGGGTGTCTGGGGTGTTGATAACTATCTTCTGATCCCATTCACTTCACAAAATGTATTAAATTCCTTGGATGTGAATTCACTTCCTTGATCTGATCTTAGACATTTGATTATCTTAGCAGTTTCATTCTCTACCATCACCTTGAATAGCTTGAATTTTCCAAGTGCTTCTCATTTCTCTCTGAGAAAAGTAACCCAACACATTCTATAATAGTCATCAATGATTAGCATGAAATATCTATCTCCTTGTAAGCTTCTAGTTCTAGTTGGACCACATAAATCAGTATGAATTAAGCCAAGAGCATTATTGGATTTTTCTGGAATACTCTTAAAAGATTCTCTAACTTGCTTCCCAAATAGACATCCTTACATACCAGATTGTGAGGTTTGACAATTTTAGGGAAGTCCCTTACTGCTTTAGTTGTACTAATTTTCACAATGCAATCAAAATTTACATGACAGAGTCTCTTATGCCATTACCAACTTTCATCAATATGTGCAATCAAGCATGTCTTTTCACTATTGTTCAAATGAAAGATATTTCCTCTAGTCTAATTATCGGTTGCAATTTCCAAACTAGTTCTATTCATGATTTTGCATTTACCATTCTTGAATTGTAACTAAAATCCTTTTTCAACTAATTGACCAACACTCAAAAGATTATGCTTTAAGCCTTCAACATAGTAAACATTATCAGTATTGTGCTTACCATCAAGAGATATAGTACCTTTTCCTTTGATCAAACAAGCTTTATCATCTCCAAATCTTACTAGACCTCCATTATATTCCTAAAAAGTTAATAATTTACTTTTATCACTGGTCATATGATGTGAACATCTCGAATCAATGATCCATTCATCCTTATCCTCAATTTTACCAGTTGAATAGTAGGTGTCAGTTGATCTTCTATTATAGCATCAAAGACCCATCCATTGTCTGTCGGATCCTCATCAGAATCATCAGTGACTCCTTCATCAACAAGATAACAAGATTTGTCTCTATTCTTCTTAAATCTATATCTCTGATATTAAGGGTTAGGCTTCTTTGTTCTTCTAGATTCTTCTTTCAATCTTGCATGTCTATCAGGACACCTTGATGCCATATGACCAATCTTATTGCAGTTAAAACATTTAAATGGTGATTTACCTTCATACTTACTTCCAACTGGACCTTTAGACATTTTCCTTGCAAATAGTGCTTCAAGTCCTTCAAGTTCTTCATTTTCTCTACTGCTTTCTTCAAGTTCTCTAACATAAAAGGCTTTCCAATCAGATTTGTCAAATGATGATGATGATGATGTAGATGATGTTGATGCCTTAAAAGCTAAATCTGTCTTTATAGTAGCAACAAGACCAAATTCCTCAATTTCAAAAGCTGAAAGTTTTCCAACAAATGTATCTCTAGTTACTGATGTATTAGGCATTGTTCTCAACTCATTTATAGCAGTAACTTTCATTTTGTATGCCAGTGGTAATCCTCTTAAAACTTTTGAAACAACTTCATCTTCACTTAAGGTTCCTCCACAACATTTAATACCCAAAACAATTTCATTTACTCTTTCCATAAAAGTAGAAATCCTTTCATCTTCTTCCATTTTTAGATTTTCATACCTGACCTGGAAGATTTCAAGTTTTGCAATTTTGACCATGGAATCTCCTTCATTCAATGTTTCTAAACAGTCCCAGATAGCTTTAGCAATAGACCTATCTGATAATCCCATGAATTGCTGATCTCATAATGCACTCAAAAGTGCTTCTCTTTCTTTGCAATCATTTTCTTCATCTTTGGTTAGATTTGGTGGATTAGGATAACCTTGAGTAGGGGCAGTATAACCATTCTTTATAACCTCCTAGATGTCCTTTCCAATGCAATTAAGATGTGTCTCCATCCTAATCTTCCATATGCCATAGTTGGTTCCATCAAGTTTAGGATTGTCCTTCCTGAAATAGTTTGAAGACATTGAATCTCCTCAAGCTATTAAACTTCTGCAAAAAGAGGACTAGGCTCTGATACCAAATGTTAGGTCCTGGAGGCAACTAAGAGGGGGGGGTGAATCAGCTATCTAATGAATTCAAACCAAAATTAACTTAACCAAAACTTAATGCTTAATACTAGAAAACCAAACTTAATGTTGGTAGACAGTTTATCAGTTGATTGCAGTACTGATAAAGATTAATGCATGAAACAAAAATACAATAACATCCACAACACATAACACCGATATTTGTACGTGGAAACCCTATAAGGGGAAAAACCATGGTGGGAAACCTTACCCACAATTAGATGATACTACTATAGATAGTATGTGTATACAATAGGGGGTCTGCACATGCAGAAAGGCAAAGAGCCTAGAGCTCACTGCTAAATCGCAAATGGGAGTCACACTGACTACAATTGGATGATTAAATCCAATAATAATGTACTGCTCAAAATAGCATCTCCATATGCTGGATTCAGTACCGGTTTAGCTCTGATATGCCTTCTTCAAACCTTCCTTCAATCTTGAATGATGTATTTGTGTATAAATCTGCTAATATTCACATATACCTTATTACAGTCCCTTTCCCATGCATATATTAATCTCACAAATGGGATCTTACATTTATACCTTAACCTAAGACCAATTGAGTAGGTCGGCTCACTAAAAGATATTACAATAAAATTAATTACAAAGAAATAATATTCGATGCATGATGTCGGCTCAAATTTATTTACAATAATAAAAATTCATCTCTATGATGTGTTGTGCTGATCTGGAATAGATAAGCCTGCCGATGTATAACCTAGACCTATTTGCTGATAACAACAAATATGCAAACTCAAATATACCAATGAACAAATCTCCAAGACAAAGTGTCCAAACAATGTCTTTGATATAACCAAGTATTCTCCATGTGATTCTAAGTGCCGATGAACAATATATCCTATCGGTGAACCAAATACCGGTGACTGTGCATAAGTCACTTACTTGCCGGTGAACATAACCAATTCTCCAAGTGCTAATAGGTTGATGAGTTTGATAAGTGTTGACATCAATGACAAAACAATATCAACATATCCAAAATACGAACGCTTACCTACCCCTTGACCCCACATTTAATATTGGGTAATAAGTTTTCTCTTTTAAAATTATCTCTCCCCACTATTAAATAAATTCAATATAATAATCCTAATGTTACACTACAACTCATCAAGTGGTCCTGATAATATTCCCAAGGAATCTCTACATGTTGCACGTCTATGTGCAACATCACATAATGAATATTACATTACATGTCCATGGGAAACCACATAATAAATAAATATTATAATTACAATATTATTATGCAAGGTGTACAACACCTATTTTTTGCAACATTCTCCCACTTGTTGTATACATTGTATAATGGTGAATCGACAAGACACATCATCATATCCATACATGGAACCGCATAAATCTCCAACAAGATACTTGTAATAAAACCAAGTGACCACCATCTCAAGTAAGAACTCTTCTCATCCTCCAACCTGCCACCTATGGAAGAAAAGGAACAAACCAAGGTGAAGATGCACCAATCCATGAGCACAAGCATAAAATCCAATGTGATAACAAAGGATAAAGTAAAAAATCACATGATCGAAAATGAAATCCACAACACATGCCAATACATCCAATCAACAATACCTTATAGGTATAACCAACATTTGTAAACTTAAGCCAACATCATATAAACCCATAAACTACAATCAAGCTCCCTGTATCAAAACCTATCAGTGAAGTACATATATATCTAAGAAGTCTCATTGCATGGGTAATCCCAAATTTTTAATGAATCTCAAAGCATATCGAGTCTACCAATAATCACTCATATCAAGGTGTGATAACTAGATCAAACATGTACTACCAAGAACAATCACAGTGATCCAGACATGCAATCCATTTGCTACATGCTCTCCCACAATATTTCACCATCCTCCCAAACAAAAGAGAATACATAGAATGATGACAGACAACCCATAACCATAACCTATCCTTCTACTAACACCTCAAATAAGAAATGATGTGTCAAGTATGATCTCCTCCAAAACACCCCCGAAAAAGAGAAGCCAAAACAATACCCAGAAAACCACATTCAATCTCTTAGATCAAACCAACATAAGTGACATATAAATCCAACATGGATATAAGCCTCCCATGACCAAGAAGATCAAACTCATAATAACCATTCCCAATTAAGGAAATAAACCCACTAAACCATCTCCTAATATCCTCAAAATGATATCATAATATCAACCATATGCACAAGGAGATAAGAAATGAGCTATACATCTCTAAATGTGTTGGCAATTGACACTCATTCGGGATCATGGTGTTTTCATTGATGGAAAAACACATAATTTTGAGTTGGATACTTATCCAGTATCCTCTATAATTCAAGGTTTAACATCCGACATTCAAGGAAACCAGAAAGCAAGGAAAACCAACGAACTAGGAACCAGTATTTGGAGGCTGACATAGAAGATTGATCTGGGAAAGGTCATGAAGATTAATGTTTATATTTTTTTCTAGCCTGACATGTATTTATATTTTTGTAAGCTGACATAGGGCATTCATGTTTATGTATGTAAAGGGTATATAAGTCAGTCCGACTAGGCCATTTTTTGGAATATAGACGTGATAGGTTATGTGATATTATGTGAGCGAGATATTGATCAACAAAATATGAATGTAATGATATGTTGTCGGTCTTGGTAATTTTTGAAGAGGATTGGGAAGCGGAAAATGTTACCAGTAAGAAAGGAGACAGTGTTAACCGGTACAGTTAGTACTTAAACCAAAAATCATCCTGCATATCAGATGCACACTCAGAGTTCAAAAATTTGTTTGTAATTTATTATTTTATCTGTAGTCAGTGAGGATCCTTTGTGATGAGAAGTTCACTCTAGGAAGTGTGCCTTCCTCCATGTATAGGCCCCTTTTTATGTAATATTTATCTAGATGGCCAGTGGATAGATATTGTGGGTCACAAATCCCACTATGGTTTTTCCTCTTCGAGGTTTTCCACTAATAAATTTGTGGTGTTATGGTGTTGATATTTGTGGTTTCTTTGTTCTTTATTATATGTTGTTTATATGCTTACCGATTGTTAATTGGAAAAGTATCTAAAGGAATTAAAATTTTAATTACCAGTAGAACACTAATTCACCCCCCTCCCCCCCCCCCCTCTCAGTGTTCTTGGATTCCAATAATTGGTATCAGATTCTGGTGCCTTAGAATAAGTCTAACAACTTGAGGAAGATCCTACATTCAGAATCCATAGAGATGAGTTTGAGGAAAGAACTTGAAGTTGCACTTGATGATTATGAGCCTAAATGATTAAAGAACATGAAGTTTCAAGATGAGTTGAATTATACTAAAGATGAGCCGAGATCTACAAATGAATTCATCCTTACTCTGCAAGAGAGGTTGTCATTTGCACAAGCCAAAAGGAGAGAACTTTATGATCAATTACAAAATTAGGATGATGAAGAGAAGAATTCTTTAAAGGAACTATGTCAAAAGTGATGAATAAATGATGAACAATTAGTACCAAACTGGTTTTGAGAGGGGGGGGGGGGGGGGTGAATCAGTACAGACAAAAGCACTTTCCCTGAACCGCTTTGACTGCACACATTGAACTTTGACTGGTAAGCAATAACACCGGTCTAAATCATATTACCACCGATAAAACATAGTGAGAATGTGAAAGACATTAACCGCTAACCCTTAGCTTTCCATACAACCTAATACCTCATTTCCACTTCACCCTTATGCATAAACAAGTAATCTATCATCAAAAATATAATGACTTCTAGTTCAACATGTTTTACCAATTTGACATAAAGCATTAAACCATCAAATGAAAGACATCACACATGACACACTAATTTTTCACGTGGAAACCCAACTAGGAAACCATAGTGGGGATGAATACCCACAAGCTGTTCTTCAACTCTTTTGAAGTCCGCTCTATTAGGAGCCTAGTCCGGTAAAAGACTATTACAATAAGTTCTGCTAGGATCACCCAGTTAAGGGATGGCTAAATACTCAGTTAAAGATTAGAACCCTGTTAAAGGTTACCTCGCAAGAGGATTTCAAGAACTCATTGAATTGAGTCACCCTGTTAAAGGATTTACACAAAAGCCTATTAAAGCTACCCGGTTAAGGGATTTTCCAACTACTGAAATGGTTAGAAGTCAATAGGTAATACACCGATCTGATAACAACACTCAATGCTAAGGCAGATCCACTTTAGTTCCTCCTCTTCTGCAATCACACTCTGCAGGTATCAACACACTTCTCCAGTCTCGGAAGAATCAAGTATCACTCACTAGGATACACACATAACATTTTCCAACAACTTCAAAATGAAAAACATCATTGACCTTATAGGAAACAGATAGGTTGGTAGCGTAAACTCTAAATCCTAAGCATTTAGGTTTTACAATCTAGTCAGTTCAATCTTGACCGTTAACCACACTGCATCGAATACAACAGTCTTGAATAGATCTCAAGACATTCTCCAACATTCATTCTTTGCCGCTTCGGGAAGCTGATAACTCATCACGTGCTCTCCACGATTTATAGAGACTTCGCACATTCCCAAGGTAGATAGGATCAATCTCCATGTAATATCCTCAAGGAAATCCTTCACATGCATAGGGTTGGCATGGCAATACTTTATTTGGTCTTCATTACAATGCTAACTCATCACAAGATGTCATCAGCTGAATCACACAATCTTGGAATTCATCAACCGGAAACCTTGAAGCTGAGACTACCAACCGCTAGTCATGCCAAATGAAACCCCTATACAAAACTTCCATTTACCGGTTCTCATTCCAACATACCGGTTCACCTTGAACAAACATACTGCTTTACTTTTTATACTAGTTTACATCATCATACCGGTTCTCTTGCTTACTACAACATACCGGTTCATACTTTAGTAGTTTGCTTACTTACAACATACCGGTTCATACTTCAGCATATTGACATCAATGACAACATACAATATCATTATGTCATCATGCTCTACACATATGCCAACAATCTCCATCTTTGGCATTGATGGCAATATACAAAGATATCTTTTGGCTTCCGCTTCACATCTTCTCCCCAATACTGCAGATATCTTCTCCGCTTCACATCTTCTCCCCCTTTGACAACAATGCCAAAGTGGAGGCATATACATCTATGTTCCACTATGCTGCTCCCCCTAAGGAGTAGCATCCTTCAACACACCAATCCTGAAAAAGATATATCAATTGCAATACCTGACTGATGTGGAACACACACCATTAGTTCACCTCTTGAAGGGGAAGCACCCCTAATTCATCTCTTAAATAGGTAAATGTAGCCTTTGATAGAGGCTTGGTGAATATGTCTACTTACTTCTCCTTACAAGAAACATGTTCTTGTACAACCTCTTTGTTCTAAACCTTCTCCCTCAAGAAATGATACTTGAGCTTGAAGTACGTGGTTCTAGCATGTAAAACTGGATTCTTGGAGATGTTAATTTCACTTTTGTTGTCACAAAATCTACTTACCGGTTCAAATATAGGAACTTTGAAGCCATTTAATACATGCTTCATCAAAATTGTCTGGGTGTAGTTCATAAATGCTGCAATATACTCCGCTTATGTTGTAGACTGAGAGATACAACTTTGCTTCTTACTCATCCATGAGACTAGTCTACCACCAAGAAAGAATGCACCACCAGTTGTGCCCTTCCAGTCTTCCAGATTACCATCCCAATCAGCATTTGTAAACACTTTCAGGTTGAAATCATTACTATATGGATACCATAATCCATAGTCAATAGTTCCCTTCAGATATCTCAGAATCCACTTGACTTCTACCAAGTGGGATTCTCTTGGGCTTTTCTGGAACCATGCAGTAATGCCTACTGCATGTGTAATGTCCGGTCTCCTATGTACTACATAGTGAAACTTACCAATCATTGATTGGTATTCCTTCTCATTTACCAACACTGAGTCATCCTCCTTTGATAGTTTACAACCGATCACCATTGGTGTACCAACCGGTTTGCTATTTTCCATGCCAAAGGTCTTTAATACCTCTTTGACATACTTGGACTGAGTGATAAAGATTCCATCTTTCATTTATTGAATTTGTAGTCCAATGAAGAACTTAATCTCCCTGATAAGTGACATCTCAAATTCCTTTTTCATCTCATCTGCAAAATCATGACTCATCTTGTCATCTCCACCAAAAATTATGTCATCAACAAATACTTCACATATCAGAATCTAATCTCCTTCTAACTTCAGATAGATATTGTTATCTTCACTTGTTCTCTCAAATCCAATCTTCACAAGATGGGAGTGTAAGCGTTCATACCATGCTCTAGGTGTCTTCTTTAGTCCATACAAGGCTTTATGTAGCCTACACACCATATCATTGTCTTTTGATAAGACAGACCCATCTGGTTGCTCTATATACACCTCCTCTTCAAGTATTCCATTCAGGAATGCAGATTTTACATCCATTTGGTATACTTTGAATCCCTTGAAGGCTGCATATGCAAGAAGCATATGAACTCATTCCAATCTGGCTACTGGAGCAAAGTTTTCTCCATAGTCTTCTCCTTCTTCTTGAGCATATCATTTGCACACCAGTCTGGCTTTGTTTCTTACCACTGTGCCAACTTCATTCACCTTATTTATGAAAACCGATTTGGTGCCTATGACATTTTTATGCTCAGGTCTGGGTACCAAAGACCATGTACCATTCTTTTCTATCTAGTCAAGTTCCTCTTCCATTGCCTTAATCCAGTCTTCATCTTTATGTGCCTCTTTAAATGTTTTAGGCTCAAATTCAGAGATCATGCAAGAGTTTTCTCTGACCTTTCTTCTTGTAAGAATTCCTACATCCTTATCTCCTATGATCTACTTTGGATCATGATTCAACTTTACATACCTAGGAATGATATTAGTTGTTTCCTCTTGCTTTTCTTCTTCATCCTCATCTTCATCAGCATCACCATCTATCGGTGTTGGAAAACTATTACTGGTGCTAGGCTATTTTACAACCGATTCCTAGAAGGTTACTATTGGTTCTTCTCCTAATTGCTCGCTGCCAGTTTCCTTGGGTTTCTCAGAGGTTTCATCAACTCTAACATTGATTCTTTCAACAATTCTCTGAGTCCTATTGTTGAAACATTTGAGAGCTTTGCTCTTTGTGGAATACCCTAGGAATATTTCATCATCACATTTTGCATCAAACTTGCTCTGATGTTCACTCCTCTTGATATAACATTTGCTACCAAACACTCTAAAGTAGCTTACCACTAGTGTCTTACTAGTCCAATACTCATAAGGAGTTTTATCCTTACCTTTCTTGATGAGTACCCAGTTCATAGTATAGACTACAGTGCTCACCGCTTCTCTTTAGAAAGTGTGAGCAACCTTGCCTTGGATCAACATAGTTATGGTTGCTTCAATAATAGTTCAGTTGTTCCTCTCTGGTAGGCCATTTTGCTAATGAGTCCGAGGGGCATACAGTTTCCTCTTGATGTCATTCTCTTCACAGTACTTGTTGAATTCACTGGAAGTGAATTCTCCTCCTTGATTAGTTCTTAGGCACTTAATCCTCTTACCGCTTTCTTTTTCAACCAGTGCTCTAAAGGTTTTGAACTTTCCAAAGGCTTCAGACTTGTCCTTCAAGAATGTGACCAACATCATTCTTGAGAAATCATCAGTAAGAATCATAAAATACCTATCTCCGTGCACACTCCTAGTTTTCATAGGACCACACAAATCAGTATGCACAAGATCAAGTAAATTGTCTGCAATGAAAGATTTACCTTTGAAGGTTGAGGAAGACATTTTCCCTAGTTGACACTCTTTGCACAAAGGATTCTCCAGTTTTCTTAGCATAGGGAATCCTCTAACTTCCTTGATCTTACTGGCCTTCACAATATTATCAAAGTTTACATGGCAAAGTCTCCTATGCCATATCCAGCTATCATCAAACTTAGCCATTAGACATGTACTGATATTTGCATTCAGCTGAAATAGGTTACCTTTAGTCTACATACCGGTGGCCATCAGTTCACCACTCTTACCTTTTATTTTACACACTCCATCTCTAAATTCCAGAGTGAGTCCATTATCATTTAGCTAGGTAATAGTCAAAAGGTTGTGTCTAAGACCTTCTACCCAATACATATTGTCAGCACTTCTTTTTCCATTCAGAGAGATGGACCCTCTACCTTCTACCATACATGGTGCATCATTACCAAAATGAACCAGACCACCATCATACTCTTCTAGAGATAGAAAATTACTCTGGTCACCAGTCATATGGTGAGAACAACCACTGTCAATAATCCACTCATTGGAATTATCAAAGTGGGAGACAAGAGCCTTCTTGTCTGACACATCTTCCTTAACTGCTACAAATACAATGTCTTCACTTTATTCATCTTCTGATTCCTCATTAGTGACACCTTCATCAACTGCTACAAAATAGTATCTCCGGTTTCCTCCTTTGAACTTCTTGAACTTCTCTGGTTTATCCTTGTTATTGCCATTAGGATAGTTTACAACAATGTGTCCTATCCTATTGCAAGAAAAGCATTTCAAAGGGAGCTTACCTCTATATTTACTAGTTCCCTTAGGAAGTCTCTTGGCAAGAAGAGCTTCAAATTCCATCAGGATCTCCTGATCATCCATTTCTCTTCTTTATCTTGGTTCACCACTGGTACTAGCTTCTTTGCCCTTTCTAGTTGGTGCAAGAGATGCTTTAAAGGCTGATTCAGTCTTCTAAATACTGCCATCATAATTATTTAACTCATATGCGGTCAACTTTGCAATGATGGAGTCTAGGGATACCTTTGTCTTGTTTATAGACCTCAACTCTTGAATAGCAGCAACCCTTATTGCATAGATTGGTAATAAGGATCTCAAGAATTTTCTAACAACAGTGGAATCATCTATTTTACCACCTACACTCTTGATGTCTCCAACAACAATTTTGATTCTTATTCCATATTGTTAAATGGTCTCTCCTTCAACCATCCGCATATCTTCAAACTTTCCCCTAAGGCTCTCTTCCTTAGCTTGTTTCACATGCTCATCACCGCCATAGATATATTCAAGAGCATCCCATGCTTCTTTGGGATTGTCTTTATCTTGAACATCAATAAACTCAATGTCGGATAGACTACTAATTAGGGCTTCCATAACTTTCCCATTCTCCTGAATCTCTCTCTTTTGATCATCGGTGAGAGTACCAGTAGGGATAACATAAGCATTCCCAACATAGCTCCAGTGTTGAGCACCCATGCTTCTGATGTATATCTTCATTCTGTCCTTCCATATTTTAAAGTTGTCTTTGTTGAACTTTGGACCTTCCCTCTTCATCATTAGAGTAGGATCTTTTCCTCAAGTGGTTAAGCTTACAACACACAGGACCTGGAGGACGCTCTAATACCAATTGATGAATAAATGATGAAGAGTTAGTACCAAACCAGTACTAAGAGGGGGGGGTGAATCAGTACAGGCAAAAACACTTTCCCTGAACCGGTTTGACTACAGACACTAAACTTTGACTGGTAAGCAATAACACCGGTCTAAATCATATTACCACCGATAAAACATAGTGAGAATGTGAAAGACATTAACCGCTAACCCTTAGCTTTCCATACAACCTAATACGTCATTTCCACTTCACCCTTATGCATAAACAAGTAATCTATCATCAAAAATATAATTATTGCTAGTTCAACATATTTTACCAGTTTGACATAAAGCATTAAACCATCACATGAAAGACATCACACATGACACATTGATTTTTCATGTGGAAACCCAACTAGGAAAAACCATGGTGGGGATGAATACCCACAAGCTATTCTTGAACTCTTTTGAAGTCCGCTCTGTTAGGAGCCTAGTCTACTAAAAGACTATTACAATAGGTTCTACTAGGAACCGATCCTACTAGGGATCACCCGATTAAGGGATGGCTAAATACCTAGTTAAAGGTTAAAACCTTGTTAAAGGTTACCTCACAAGAGGATTTGAAGAACTCATGGAATTGAGTCACCCTATTAAAGGATTTACACAAAAGCCTATTAAAGCTACCCAGTTAAGGGATTTTCCAATTGCTGAAATGGTTAGAAGACAATAGGTAATACACTGATCTAATAATAGCACTCAATGCTAAGGTAGATCCACTTTAGCTCCTCCTCTTCGGCAATCACACTCTGCAGGTATCAACACACTTCTCTGGTCTGGAAAGAATCAAGTATCACTCATTGGGATACACACATAACATTTGCCAACAACTTCAAGATAAAAAAACATCATCGACCTTATAGGAAATAGATAGGTCGGAAGCATAAACCCTAAACCCTAAACATTTAGGTTTTACAATCCAGTCGGTTCAATCCTAACCATTAACCACACTGCATCGAATACAATAGTCTTGAACAAATCTCAAGACGTTCTCCAACATTCATTCTTTACTGCTTCAAGAAGCTGATAACTCATCACACGCTCTCCACCATTTATAGAGACTTCACACATTATCGAGGTAGATAGGATCAATCTCCATACAAGATCCTCAAGGAAATCCTTCATGCGCATAGGGATGATGTGGCAACACTTTATCTAGTCTTTATTACAATGCTAACTCATCACAAGATGTCATCGGTTTAATCACACAATCTTGGAATGCATCAATCGGAAACCCTGAAGCCGAGACTACCAATCGGTAGTCATACCAAATGAAACCCCTATGCAAAACTTTCATTTACCGGTTCTCATTCCAACATACTGGTTCGCCTTGAACAAACATACTGCTTTACTTTTTATATCGGTTTACATCATCATATCAATTCTCTTTCTTACTACAACATATCAGTTCATACTTCAGCAATTTGGTTACTTACAACATACCGGTTCATACTTCAGCATATTGACATTAATGACAACATACAATATCATCATGTCATCATTCTCTATACATATGCCAACAAAAAATTGAGTCAAGAAAATAGTGTCATAAAGAATGAGATGCAATCCCTAACCATGAGTATGTCCTAAGAGATTGAAGACCGGAAGAAGAATGAGGAAATCTTGCCAAATCTCTGAAAGATAGATTTGATGAATGCATTAGGTTGGCGCATGAGAGTGATGTGTTGAGAACTGAATTGGTGCAATCACAAAACAATGAGCAAGAGTTGGAGAGAATGATTATAGTCCTAAGAAGTGATTTAGATATTGCAAATGAATACAACGAAAATTTTAGGGTCGGTTCTGTAAAGCTTGATAAATTATTGAAGAATCAAAGGGACACTAGAGACACTAGAGGTCTTGTATTTGAGCATGGGGAAAGCTCTGGTATTGCAAATCAAGGGAATCCACTAGACAACCAAAATCAGAGGTCATCGGTAAAACCATCCAATGCACCTAAATTTAATGGTAGATTCTTTGTTTGCAATAATTTTGGTCATATGGAAAGTCAATGCAGAAATATAGTCAATCAGAATAATAATTAAGGTACTGTTCAATGTTTCAATTGCAAGAAGTATGGTCATAGGACAAGAAATTGTAGATTGAATGTGAAATGTCATGCATGTGGAAAGTGTGGGCATAGGGCTAATCAATGTAGGTCAAGAAATGATCAAGGTTAGAACAAGGCAATTCAAAAAAAACAATGTCACTTGTTATGCATGCAACAAAGTAGGACACATTGCTAAATTTTGTAGAAGCAAGAACCCACCAACTAGAAATTATGAGAAGGGAAAACAAAAGTTTGATGATATCTAGAAGGAGAATGAGAAGAAATGGATTAAAAAGCCTGAGGATCAATAGGCTGAAGCAAATACCTTGATTACTCAACCGACAGAGCAGAATGTTCCTACATCGGCAGGATACTCATCCGGTAACTAAGGAATTAGTCATAGGGGGAGGAAAATTGATGGCAGATCTTGCATTACCCCCGTAGTGGTCTAAAAGATTGTTTCAGACATTGGAGAAGTCAATATAAAGATTCACTAGTGTTGATTTGATGGATCTTGGATCCGGTATGATATGTCGGCAAACATTTATGTCAATGAGGAATTAGTGTTCTGCAGGTTAAAAGAAAAAAGTGATTCATTTTTCACCACCAAAAATTCAGAGTGAAGAAGAGGAAGTTGAAGGCAATTCAGAGTGATCTTGAGCATTTCCAGGTGAATTCTAGTACATTCAGAGTGAATTTTCAAAGGCTTTTCACCGACAAAGATTCTAAGGTATTTCTTGGTTTTCAAGCTATCTTTTTTGAATTTGCAATAGCTTCTAGATCTGTCCCGCTTCGACAGAAGTTACTACTCTTGTTGTAGTTGATATCAAGGATTGTCCATGCCCAGTATTCAAGAAACACCCTCAAATTGCGAAGGTTGATGATTCAGTTGGTACATTTTCTAGGGTTCTCGATGGTGTTCTTTATGTTGAAGATATTAGAGATTAAATTAATTGTACTCTAGAGGATTTGGGTTCATCTGAGATGAAAACCATGTATATGACAATATTGTTGGATAAGAATGGTGTGATCAAACCGGAATTCAGACATTTGAGGGATCAAGGGTTTATCGACATTTTTGAGATTCCTAAATTTTATGATGAAATCATCTGGTATTTGTTGAGCCATGTTCATGGTGAGTTTATGTGGTTAGATCGACCTCATAAAATCTCTAAGGAAGTCATTCATGAAATTACTAGTTTTCCCCAGGTTGGTCAGAGACCAGACAAGAATAAAATCGCTAACAATGAAGTCAACAAGCTAACTAGTGCTACATTCGACAATCGGTCTATGAGGATTAGCACTATCAGAGATAGGGACATCCAATTTTCCAGCATGGTTATTGGATATAAGGTAACTCAATCTAATCGGTTGAATTTTGTTTCTAGTTCTTGTATCTACTGTGAACATAAGATGATCAAAGAAAATCAAAAATATGATCTTTTCTAGTGGATGTGTGATGAGTTAAATTTGAATCTTGGGAAAATTAAGGGTGAGAAGAAAGGTGTATTCTGGTATGGAAATCTTGTTGTCTGTCTGATTCTATTTTTCCTTAATGAGACCCCAAGATCCGGTAAAAGGGAATGGGCCTTTGACATTCCTATAGGGAAGAAAATAAAAGATGCCTTAAGAAGAATAGGTTAGGATAGAGACTCCACCTTAAGGGGATATTTCAAGGCTTTTCAGAAGGCAATGAAACAAAAGGAAAGAGTTCCTAAGCACATTGTTGATAAATACTCTACTAAGATTTGCTTTTTGGTAAAGAAAGATGAAACTTTAATGGAAGCAGCACAACCAAGAAACGTATGGATAACTGAGATGGGCTATAAAGTTGATGCAAAGATCTTAAATCTATATGCCAAGAACTTATAGATGCCCTGGTAGATGAGTCAGAGAAGACTTTTGGGACAACTAAACAAAAGGAATTCGAGGTGAAAATAGGGTTTAGTAAGAAGAAGAGGGAAGGTCAGATAAAGATGGTACGATAGGTTGTTGAGAAGATGTCTATTGAGATCAAACAAATTATCGGACTAGCACAGTAATCCTCTCCGATAGTACGTCTAGCATCACTGATAGCAGCAACTAGCAAAGGTGTGATGAAGAGGAAGAAACCATAAACCTTTATTGCCCCTATTGCTTTTATGGATTTGAGAGTGAAGATGAACCTCATAAGATACCCAAAATTTACATGAGAATTTAGATGAAGAAGCTCGAGGAAGGAAAGTAGTAGAAAACCAAGGTCATCCCTCTAGTAGCTCATAAGAAACTTTTGAAGGATAGGAAGCCTACTGAGAAGAGGAAACTAGTAAAAGAGATATCTTCCACTCCCGGTAAGAAGAAGAATCTGATTTAGATATGGCTCTTGAATCTGGTAAAATTTTTAAAGTTATCCCTCCTTTATCTGTAGATGAATTGGTAGAACAAATTACTAAGGATGGAATTTTGAGTAATATACAATATTACTAAGAACATATAGATGATATAGAGATAAAGGAGATTGAGGAAGCAATTTTTTTATACTTAGATATATATAAGAAGGCCTTACTTGAGATAGAAAAGCAAATTCTGGCAGAGCTGTATAACAAATTAGATGCTAGGAGATTATTAGCTATTGAGGAAGATAGAGATATAAAGATTCAGGAACTATTAATAGTTTGTGGTCCTATAACTAAAGAGGAGATGTAGAAGTGCCTTGAATTTGCAAACAAAATAATTTTCCAGAGTAATCATAGGCGCATTAGCTTAATGGTGGGAAAAGTGAACGAAATAGTTAAAGAGACTCATGAAGCATGGGTAAAATTCTTTGTTGATAATCCAAGATTATTTATATTGCTGGAAGTTCCTCCTAAGTCTGACATTGCAGACATCCCAGTTGATGCTAGAGGGAAAGGTATATTAGGTGAAGGCCCATTGATTTTGGATAAGAAATTAACTGAGGATATAGAAGAAAATAAACCGGTAGATAATATTGAGGACGATTCTCCTCTAGTTATTGATGTAGTGACAAAATGAATAACTGCACCAAGTGGCGAAGCCATCGGTGCTATGGAGAAGGTACATGATAAAGAGGATCAAAAGGTAGAGGTGAAGTAGAAAGGAAAAGAACAAAATGAAGTTAGGGTACCAGCACCATCACTGGTTGTTGGTCCCTCATTGTTGGCACTTGACACATCTAGTTGACTAGATTTTAGTCATTTTGAGAAGAAGAACATTGAGGAGCTAAGCAGTTATGAGTTAATATTTGTTGCAACTTAGAAGACTATGAAGGAAGGATTAGAGGAAAAGCATGTTATAGAACAAGCCATTCCATTAATCCTATAGGAGATTGGCCTGGAATATAAAATCAGTCAGGTAGCTAGCCCTTTCGGAAAGCTTAAGGGTTTGAAAGATAACATTTCCAATGAGTTTCAAACTCTTCAACAAGTGTCAAACTGATAATTGGTATAAAGGTACAATGAAGCTAGGAAGGTCACTTGTGACAACTAAGACAAGGCCAAGTTATCAGAGGAATTGACAAGGATTGATGAAGCTCTTCATCAATGCAGCAGTGTATACCGGTCTTGTACTAACACAACCAAATTAACAACATACCTAGGTATTAAAATAAAGGTTGCTAAGGTCCAGTTGGAGCATATTGCAAATAATGTTTATGGTACTTAGTCATTGAATAGCTCTTTTGATGGTCAAATTTTTGTTTTTGACTTAGAGATTTCTATTTTGGAGAAGGATATGGACATGTTCATCTGGTGAGCCAGATAATTGAGAGGTTTGGTCAATCCCCATCTTCACACTTTGTTGCTTCATAAGAGGGAATGTATAAAACATATGAGTAAGCCCACACCAGCAACATTAATAGAAGATGAATTGCATGCATACATTCTTAATAGGTTTGTATCAATTTTGAGAACATTGAAATCCGATTGGGATACTTACGATTTTTGAAGAATGCTTACCTTGATATATTCAAGTACATCTAGATTTGGTAAACACAATTTTTTATTCTTTCATTTATTTTCCCTGGCTTTGGCATTGCTGTCAAAGGGAGAGAGGCTGGATGTGAAAAATGTTAAGGGACATAAGAAGTAATGTATAACTCAAGGGGAGTAACTTTCAGAGACCAGATTTTGGGAAGTTTTTATTGGACAAGAACTGGAACAAAACTTTAATGATCCATTTTTCATATGAGTGTTGCCATCAATGTGAAAGGCGGAGATTGTTGGCAACTGACACTCATTCGGGATCATGGTGTTGTCATTGATGGCAACACACATCATTTTGGGTTGGATACTTATCCAGTATCCTTCGGTATTCAAGGTTTAACATCCAACATTAAAGAAAACTGGCAAACTAGGAACCGGTATTTGGAGGCCAATATAGAAGATTGATCCAGGAAAGGTTTTAGCGGAAATGGTCACAAAGATTAATGTTTATATTTTTCTCTAGGCTGACATGTATTTATCTTTTTGTAAGTCGGCATAAGGCATTCATGCTTATGTATGTAAAGGGTATATAAGTCAGTTTGGCTAGGTCATTTTTGGGAATATAGATGTGATAGGTTATGTCATATTATGCGAGCGAGATATTGATTGACCAAATGCAAGTGTAATGATCTGTTGTTAGTCTTGGTTATTTTTCAAGAGGATTGGGAAGTGAACAACATTACCGGTAAGGAAGGAGTCAATGTTAACTAGTACAGTCAGTACTTAAATCAAAACTCATCCAGCATATCAAATGCACAGTCAGAGTTCATAATTTTTTTTATAATTTAGTATTTTATGTGTAGTCAGTGAGGCTTCTTTGTGATGAGCAGTGCACTCTAGGCAGTGTGTCTTCCTGCATATGCAAGCCCTCTTTTTATGTAATATTTATTCAGTTGGCCAGTGGATAGATATTGTGGGTCACAAATCCCACCGTGGTTTTTCCTCTTTGAGGTTTTCCATCTATAAATCTGTGGTGTTATGGTGCTGATCTTTTTGGTTGCTTGTTCTTTATTATATCTTGTTTATATGCTTACCGGTTGTTAATTGGAAACGTATCTAAAGGAATTGAATTTTTAAATACCGGTAGAACATTGATTCACCCCCCCTCTCAGTTTTCTTGGATTCCAACAAAATGAACTCTTTGGAACTAAACATCTCCATATCTCAAGATATGTACCTATAAAATATAAGCATAAACATAAAGAACATAAAAGGAACAATGGGGAATACCTCTCAATTACTAAACTACCGAGTAGACCAAGTGTGGAGAATGAGAATGCTCATCAAGATATCCAAGTCGTCATGACTCACACTAAGAACAATCTCCTCTCAAGTCCATGCTTGGTGAATGATCCTCGAACTTCTTGCTGAAATAACCAACCATCCCAACACATATCTCTAATCACAAGAGAATACTAGCATCACCAACATCTCCACATATCCATGAGAATATATAACCAATCAATCCATGCGAAACTCCAAATGCAACATAGCACCATCATGAAGTATCAAGCAAATGATCATGTACCTAGTACAAAGAGAACCACCAAATGAATATCAAATCTCCAATTTCAAATTAGGAACATAAACATTGCATCATGATCTAACCATCCCCTCATGGGAGATAACATGCTCCATATGAACATATCACATAACCATATCATGCCCAACCTCTAATCTAGAATCATGAGTGCATAATGACATTAATATCAACCATCCTATCAAGAAAGGATAACATGTCAAACGAAATCATAAACCACACCTCAACCAAGGATTCCATGGGCCCTAAAAGATATCCACATCCTCAAATATCATGAAGATCACCATCTCCTACTAATGTACCTACAAATGTGAAAGACCCTCTATAGAAATAGGATCAAGAGCTCTTCCAACATATGCACACTAAGAAGATTATCCACCATCCAATGGTGAATGCACATCACTCCCAACAACTCCCACTAAATTATGATACCCAGTTACACATGGCATCATGACAACCATCTCCTACATGAAGAATATCTAGGTCTACACAGATATAGCTAAAAAGTCAATAACAAGTGTAACCATGATCTCCAAGCCAAGAAGATCCATACAGCCACCAACAAAACCACCAATCAAGAACCAGTCCTACACTACCAATACATCATTGTTGAAAGCTCCCACTAAAAGTGTAACCAATGAATAACTAAGCTATCATGACATTGTGATAAACCACATGCTACAAGTTCCAAATCCAACTATACAGGTAAAATATCATCCATCCTCTCATCTCAAAATAAATATACCAATGCACTAATGACTACACACAAGGTCAATTAATAAGTATGCACCACAATGAATCAAACCTTGTGGATATAGAAAGCCTACATTCATGTCATGCCACAACAATCAATAGGCTCTGTATCCTTCAAATTACGTAACTCGTAGATCCAATCACTAAACATACAAACTCATCATCACATTAGTAAACTGCAAATTGAGTTATCAAAGAGAATAATCTTGTAGACCACATGACTCAAACACCAAATCAATATCTAATCTTATTCGCCAACCATATTGACATCCAAGTACCATAGTCAACAAACTAAATAGGAATCAAGGAGATAGTCAAAAACCTCCTAACATCAAACCAAGTCACCACAAACATGACTATGTCGTGTCAATACAAAATATGTACCTGCATACCCATGACACCAAAATCATGACCAATATTACACATGTACTCAACTATCACCCACATGAAAATCCAAGTCTCAAACCATGTCCAGCCATGTCTTGAAACTAAAGACAACATGTGTACCTATCATCATCAAAGCCCAATTCTAAAAATACCTACAAACCTATACCAAGGAGCACCAAAGTTGATAATTAGTTGTAGCATGATAATATCTCATAAAAACATGCACCCCATTAAGGTTTCACATCATGACTCATCTGAATGCACTCACACTTACACCCTAAATATCAAGTACCTACAAGTGATCAAAAAAGTACACACATCTCCAAACTCATCAAAATGATTAAATATCAGCACTACACTATAGTCAACTAAACATTCTCTTTAACACCTATTTTGAAATCCAAAATTTGATTCTATATGCAAAAGTTATGAGCAAAATTATGTAAAAGAGAATATCTAGCTTCTAGGCTCCAAAAAAATCTCAAAATGAATAAATCAAGGAACTAGACCTATACCAAGTTGTAGTTATTAGAATTATATTTCCAATGAGTATAAGAAGTCCAATATCCCACATCCTGTGTGAAAGTTATGCTCTGTTGAATAAAATCAGCCCATTTCCTTGTATGAAAATAATAAAAACCATTTTCCTCTATGGGGTTGGCTAGACCCCGCATCTTCCAAACTCAGGTGGAAAATAAAAATATTAAATATTACATTAAAAAAACATTTAATAAAATCATGGCAGAAACATTATTTAAATGGCATTTTATTTTTATTAAATACTTGGTGATTTGTAAAAGGGGGTAGGTGGTGGGGACCACCAATGGTGGTCTGGCCATACCGATACCACTGATGGTGGGAACCCCCCTTGTTAGGCCAATAATAATTTTGCAATACTATGATAGTACTATCACAATATTCATAGGGGAGTGTGGGGTGCGGGTTTGTCTCCCCCCCAACATGCAATATATTTTTTAAATTTTTTTCAACTCACTTTTAAAAAAAACCCCTTGATATTTTTTTAAATTTATTTTGTAGGTACATTTCAAAATTTGATGAGGAAATTTTATTTTTTTATTTTTTGCAGATACTGAGACCAAATTGGACGGTCGTCACAGCCATCAAGAAAAATAATTTTGCACTTTTTCAACTGTGACAAAACAAGGTAAATTATATATCAATTTTTCTTTCTCAACCAACTTGAATCCAATGGTGAAGTCCGTTTTGTCCCATGGGGTTATTTCTCCAAAATTCCCCACAAATCCCTCATTTAAATACATATCCAAAGGAAACCTATATGACCAAATATTTTCCAAACCCCAAAACTACAAACAACCCATCATAACAACAAACCTAAAACCCTCAAATCTTCAATAAAACAACCTACAAGTGTGTATCATACCTTGAAATGTCTCAATCCTTTCATGCATGTGCATGGCTTCCACTTTGCACATCTTCCACTCAATCTAGGGTTGTCATCCAAATCAACCATGAAAGCTCTGATACCACTTGTTAGGAAATGGCACTTTAAACCCAGATGCATTTAATCCATTTCCTACATAACCCATGAGATAAAAGCATCCATACAATCTTACATAATCAACATAATGCAAAGATCAAAATAGACAAGCCACAAGGTAACACAAGATATATCTCGAGTAAAAAACACTCATGAGGAAAAACCCCATACTCAAAAAGCATTCATATTCCATTCTATTAATCAGTCATAAAGCAACATATAGTTAGAATGAATACCTCTAAATCATAAAACCCTCCAATGCATTTCCATGTGTCCAATCATGAATCCATACATCCCATGCCTTACTTCACAAATGCAATCCTCCATAGGACTTGATATAATGACAGTCTAAAAGCACCAACAAACCTTAAGCACTAAACATGTGCTTTCTTATATAGACAAAAGATCACACAAAAAAAACTAATGGTAAAGTAAAACCATGTGCTTACATACCCCTTGACCCCAAATTTAATATTGGGTACTATGTTTTTTAGTTTTAAGTGTCTTTCCCGAATATTAAATAAATATAATATAATAATCCCAATGTTACAAAACAATTCATCAAGTGGTCCTGAGAATATTCCAAAGGAATCTCTACATCTTACATGTCCATGTGCAACATCACATAAAAAATATTATATTATATGTCCATGGGAAACCACACAATAAATAAATATTACAATTACAACATTATTATGCAAGGTGTACAACTCTTATTTTCCCAACACTTCCTTCTATCACTTTTCTTCTTCATTTTTGTAGATTTTATGTCTTGCATCATTTTTTTTTTTTGGAGAGGAGCATTTTCCAACACGGTTTTGTCCTTTATCTCCAGTTTATCATATAATTTTGCATGAGTACCTAATATGAATAGTAAAGACTCATCATGTCAAATACAATACTCCCTAAGTTGCTCTTAAGGAGGGGTTAACATAAATTATTGTATTATACACCTAGTTAGTTAGCCATCTTTCTAAGAATTGCCTATCCATACCTATCTTAGGTTTAGTTAGGCTATTTTATATTTTTTTCTCATTTCATATGATTGATAGATGTGTCCTTATCACTTGAGACACCTATTACATTCATGTTTGACACTTGTTGACACACTTGTCAAGTAACCTTACACATGTTCCATGTTTAGAGGGGTACTCAGTTGTTGTTCCCTACCTTTTTACCTCATCTACCTTTCCTATAAATGCATGGTTACTCATTTTATTTTCACAATCCTTGTATCACATTGTGTTTTATTGTTTCATTAATGATTTTTATTTTTTTTATGTTCTCATGACTTTCTCTTAATATTCATACATTATGATTGATAACTAGATATTTTTGTCATGTGTGTCTTTATACATGAGAATTTTTATTTTTTTTTGTAATTAAGATTCTCAATTTTTTTTCTCATGGATAATATTTACAATTTATTTGAGACTAAATTTTAAAGCCTTATACTCACATGTATAAGTATTAGTCCGCCCATAACTTTTCCTTTTGAATGTTCATACTCACAGGTTGCCCTTTGTGCCTTTCTCTTCCATCAAGTCATTTGTTTTCCTTCGTACTTGAACCGTTGAACTCTTTCTAAAAATTTCAATAGGTTAAAGGTTCAAAGTGCATTTATGAAGAAAGTCATTTGTGGTCTTTGTCGTCATGTGAGCAAGTGCGCTTTTGTTTTTCATCTTCAAGTTTTGAACTTGTTGAACTTTTTGTTAAATGGTTCAAGGTTCAAAATACCTTTTGTGAGTCACGCCAATGTATCATTGTTTAACGAGCGTGGGTCCATATGTTTTAAGTTGATTTGTGGTCTTGAACCTTGAACCAAATCTCAAGTAGTTCAAATGGTTTAACGTTCACATTTAGTAGTCATTGTTGTTGCTCATTCTCGGTGTTGTTGTGTGTTGCTCACTCACTATTATATTTCTTAAATGAACTTGAACCGTTGAACTTTTTGTGAAATGGTTCAAGGTTCACGAGTTCATTTCAAACCTAAATCTAAGGTTTTTTGGATGAAAATGAAAGTGGCGCGACAAGAAGGAATATTCCCTTTCAACAATTTAAAATTATAAATATGGAAATTAATCATGAGTGCATCGGATTACTTATGCAGAAGTGATGGATAATTAAGAAGGTGTCAGATTTTGGTCATTTCACCATTACTTCGCATGCTTGGTAAATCATGATGAAGTGTGTGTGGCTTTATAGATATTTTCCTGTATGATTGAGGGAAATTTATGAATTTATTTCCATAGTTGAGAAGGTTGTAGCTGCCATACTTGAGCAAATTGGAGGTTTCGAAGGTAAAACCAGCTTTGATTCCCTAAAGAATTTCCAGTTTTCATGGTGGTAACAGGTAAGTTCAGACAATTCTTCCTAAGTTGTGTTTCTTTAAGTTCTAAAGATTTATCAGTTGTAAAGCGGAAAATCGCGATCGAACCCTAGTTGTTCTCCCCTCTTCCAACTCCGAGGAGAGAGAAGGGAGGTTCACTAGGATTCGATGGTTTTCACTTAGGGGAGAGACTTTACATTCAAAAGAGGGGTTGAAACCCACAAGATCCAATCCCACGCAATGCAAGATTGGATGCTAAATGTGTTTCAAGGGTTAAGACAGCAAGGCTACCCTCTTTCGTAAAGAATGTTGATAGAAGAATTAAGCTAAGCATGCATAGAAAGTGATAAAGATTCGCTTATAAACTGAGATAGGAATACAGTATGAAGCTGCGGACCTGGAATTAGCAGTAAAATGTCGATACGGCGCTGTCCTGCAAATTTGAGCAAAAGTTGTCGGGACGATGGCGCCCGACGCCACGGTCCTCCGAGAAATCCGTGAAACGAAGGGGGATATGTTCGTCTCTGCAAAAGGATTCCAGATCTTCAATTTCAGCCGCGTACCTGCAACCTACACACAGAAAAGTGAAGATGATTGGGGGGTTAGGGATTAGGGGTTTGCCTTTAGGTCAAACCCCGGTTTTGGAATTAACCAAGAAATGAGCAAGTGCTCTAAATGTAAATGTATGTAAAACAAGTACTAATACCTTGTTCTAAGGATGTTTGTATCCTTATGTGCGAAGGTTTAGATGTTGTATGTTGTATGTTGTAGCATGTAGTATGTGATCTCCTCTTTAATGGTTGAATCCTTGTCTTGAATGCAACACTTAGCCTTGAATGGAGACTTGAAATGATCAATTGCTTGAAAGAATGCTTGAATGCTTGAATGCTTGAGTATAATTTCCACGCTTTGTACACATATCCTCTTCCAATTCATTCTTACCAAATGAGAGAGAAAAATGTAGTTTATATACTTGTCATTTAGGGCTGATAGACTGATTTTCCCGACCTTAGGCCGACCAGGAAAGTTAATTTCCAATTTGCAAACAAAAAGACCCGCAATCTCCTTAGGAGACCGGGCCCAAAATAGGACCCAGGGACCAGGGCGTTGGGCGCCCTGGTCCTGAAGGACCAGGGCGCTGGGCGCTCTGGTCCCACCTCCCGGGACAGCAGGGTGCAAGGAGGTTCAGGCCAAGGTGCTTGAAAAATGTAGTTTTCAGTGTCGTGAGCAAGTTTCAGGGTCTCCATTCAGGTTGCGTGTTGCGTCGCCATCGTGAAGACCGAAATGCAGTCGAAATTGCAAGTGTCGCAATTTTAGGACGCTACATTTAGCCCCCACTTTAGCGGGAGTATGTATGCTCATACTTCCGGTAAAGTACAAGGAAACAATATTGAAAGACTTTCACCATGTCAAGGAGGCAAGACACACCAAGCCCCCAGTGGACTAGGGATCTTACGACTTCGATTGACAAAGTAAAAGGGAAGATCACGAGGGAGAACCATGACTGTCAGTAGTAAGGCTCCCTCACTATGAGTCATGCAAGAAAGATATCAAAAAATTTCAAGGCAAGGCTAAATTTGCGAAGAAAATTTCAAGTATCTTGAAAAGATATGAACGGGATGTATGCCCCCCTACGTTAAAGCGATCGCACACGCCTCACCGGGGGTGATTGCTTTAAGGTAGTGATACATATAAGAAATGAGAAAGGAGCACGTTATCGCCAGGATTTAGCCCCCAAGTGTGAGATAAGCCCAAGGATAATAGACACAAAACACAAAGCACAAGGTGACTTCGCTTTCCTTGGGGTCAGTATGCTGTATGATAATTCATGTATATATATCATATGTATGTATGCATAATTGTTCTTCATTCCCCAATCAAGGAAGGTCACCTAGAAGAAGGGAACACATGTGTCTTTTGAGTCAACATGAGAGAGATCGAGAGATCTCAATGCTTTGCATCGTCCTCAAGTAGACAACACTAAGGACAACAAATAGAAGAATGAGAATAACATATAGAAGAAGTAACAAAAGAGAGGAGTGAATCTGCTATGCTAATGAAACTAGTCTAGCACATCATCTACCCCCCGATCTTGCTGATCAATGTTTCGGGAAGGCAGGGAACACGCTAGAGGAGGAACATCCAACACAGCAGATGGAGCTATCACAAGATCCAAACAAGGGCTATGTTCATGTTCTGAGCCACATTGTTCTTGTCTAGGAGCTAGGATAAGTGCTTTAGAAAATTCATTAGATAAATGGTTATCGACATCAACAAGTTCATATTCACTATCAGAAACAAGAGGAGTAATATTTTCATCATGCATAACATTTTCATCTATATCATCATCAAGATTTATAAAAATAGGATCTTTAACTCGCACAGGATCAAGACCATCATGTATCTTATGTTTAGGAGATTTAGGCTCAATATCCGACTGAGGAGAAAATGGAATAATGCTTGTTGAAGGTGTTTTTGGAGATTGCAAATTTTGAGAAGCGGCTGCTTGAGCCCTAAGACGACGCTTTCGTCGGTGTTCACGTGCAGAACGATTTCGTCTAGTCTTAGTAGGAAGTGGAGAAGACTGAGGAGGAGGAATGTTCTCATCCTTAGCACTTGGGTGTTTAGGTTGTGGTCTCTTAGGCTGGATAATAGGAGAAGAAGAAGGTCTCTTCTCTCTATAAAAAGAAGGAGGAGGAACTGCTCCATATAAAGGAGGAATTTATGGTTTAGGGAGAAGACCAAGTCCATCATGATGAGGAGGTATAGGTCTACTCTTAGGAAGTTTATTAGGTATAGACATAGTCACATCCATAGGGATGGGTTGAGAATCTTCTTGAGGAAAGACATTAGTTTTATCTTTCAAAGGAAGAACTTCCTTCTCAAGAATGATAGGAATATCAAGTTTAGGTGCTCTAGGTTCACTTAGAGATAGGATCATATCTGTTTTCCACTTTTGATAAGATTTGAAAAGATGATCACTTCGCGGAGGAAGAGATTGGAATTGTTTAGGCCAAAAGTAATCAATAGGAACGCTAGAAGTTCTTTCAGCTGGTTTAAAGAGACTATGATTGACAGTAACAACTTCACCATTATGGGGAAATTTCAAACACTTATGAATAGGAGAAGCAATAGCTTTCATGGAAGATAGCCAAGGATAGCCAAGCTTCACACAAAATTGTTCGGAAGATGGAATAATAGCAAAGTTCACATCAAGAGATTTGTTATGGACCTCAATAGGCAATGTAATAGAACCAATTGCAGGAGAAGAAAATGCATCAAATAGTTTCACAATCACATCTGTTTTGTCATATATCACTTGATTCAATTGCAAAGTAAAAAGGAATTCTTCAGTAATAACATTAATCATGCACGAAGGATCAATAAGCACTCCACGGCAAGGTGTATTCTTAACTTTTGCAACTATGTATAAAGGACCATCAGGTGCCCTAATGGTTTCACTGGAATCAAATGTGATGGAAGGTTCTTTAGGGATTTCTTGCTGCTCTACAAAGTTAATCACATTCAGAGTCATAGACACAAGACCATCAGATGAGAGAGAGGAATCATTAGCCTCAATTGCATTAGAGGTATGAGAAGGCAATGGATCAGTGAAAATCTAAAGATTTTGGTTAGGAGGAGCTACAGATGTGTTGCCTTTATCATTCACTCCAGAAACAAAGATAGTATTGTTATCAATCAAATCTTGAATTTTACCCTTTAAAGAAAAACATTTTTCAGTATCATGCCCAGGCTGACGATGAAATTGACAAAAAGATTTGTTATCAAAATAAGGTGAAGTAATCTTTGCAGGATCAATTTGTCTTATAGGAGGAAGAGTAAGCACATTTTGTTCCAATAACTTATTCATAATACTATGCAATGATTCATTCAAAGGAGTATACTTTCTTTCTTTCTTGAAAAATTTAGAAATAGGAGGCACACCTGATGCTGCATTCACATTGTTGTTGATGATGTTTTCATTGAATTTGATGGAATCTCTGTTCGGTTTAAACTTCCCAAATGGTTGTTGACTGCTATCACCCTTATCACTTGGAGCCATAGGATGTGATTGTTCCATTTGACTCACAGTCAGTTGATAATTGTGAAGAGTGGCACACAACTATTGGAAAGAAGTAAACTCAGAAAACAGAAGTTTGTCTCGAATATCTTTTTGTAAATTAGAAATAAAGATTCTTTGAATATCATTGTCAGGCACTGGAAAAGAAATTTGAGCATACAAATGCTTATATCTACCAATGAAATCAGTCACTTTTTCTTTAACACCTTGTTTACAATGCATTAAATCAATCAAAGTAACTTTAGGACTTATATTGTTTTGAAATTGTTGAATGAAAGAATTTGCAAGTTGTTCGAAAGAAGTAATAGAATAAGAAGGCAACGAGCAATACCATTGTAGGGCTTTGTCTCTTAATGTTCTAGTGAATAGTTTTGCAAGCAACCTTTGGTCATAAGCAAAATCAGTACATATTGTTTGAAAAGTCTTAACATGTGTTAGAGGATCTCCTTTACCATTATAAAGTTCCAAATGCGGGATTTCAACATGTTTAGGAGGGATAGCTCGAACAATGTCAAGAGAAAGTGGGCTCGCAACATCAAATGTGGGCACACTAAACTTAGATTGATTCATAGAGGCAATTTGTTGCTGTAAAGAAGAGACAGTTTGTGCAAGATTGTTAATGGTCGCTTCGGTCGAAGAGTTCATATTAGATGTGTTAGATTGAGATAGGGGTGTTATGTTATTGAAAGAAGGTAAAGAGTAAGGTGGTGGGACTCTATGATAATTAGTCATAGGAGATGATTGGATAGGAGGAATACTACAAGGAGGGATGGAATGGTTAAATGAATTGCCCCCTTGCGTCATGTTCATTTGTGGAGATATAATAGGGACACTCATTGAAGGAATGAATGAAGAAGTCAGATTGAATGAAGGAAGAGGGTTAATTAATTGAAGAAGAAGGGTTGCCCTCATGACTAGTAATCATGGGAGGAATGTCTTGTGTAGAAGTAGCCATGATGTTTGATGTAAAGGTAGGTATACTAGCAATAGGAGTTGTCAAAGGAATAGAATGATTGACTTGAGTAGGAGGTTGTGTATAACCTAAATTTTCAGCACAACTCTTCATAGGCATCACATTCAAATCCACAATGTGTGCAATACCACGCAAAATATCAATTCCATTCTTATCACTTTGAAGCATACGTTTTAGACCCTCAATTAAAGGAAGAGCTTGACTATCAGGGTATTCTTGAGACATCCATTGTCGAAAATTGTCAAATTGGTTATCCAATTTCGAAAGTTGTTCTTCAGAAACCTCATGGAGAGCTTCTTCATCATTAGGAGGATTAGAGGAATTACCCATGTCCTCGTTAAAAAGGCTATTCAAATTAGGTTCCATCTCCTTAGTAGTTAAACCTTGGAAAGACTTAATTCTACGGCTTCGTCTAACGGGAATAGTGTAAGTAGGGCTTATTGTTGTAAAACTCATGCACTAGATATATGATTTTGAATTTAGAGGTAGCAATTTTCAGTAAAATCAGCCAATCTTCTGGATTTAAGCTGTTGAATGCAATCACAACAGTTTGCCGAAATTTCGGAAAAAATGTCCGGGACCGTGGCGCTCGGAGTGCAACACGGTCCTTGCAACTTTTTTCGAAATTTGCAGGGATGAAAGGTATGATGATTTTAGAGCTAATCTGAAAAAATTGAGTGATTTTACGTTCTGTAGATAGGCCAAATTAAAGTTGTAATCTCGAAATTGAACCCTATCAAGATTGTCGAAAAATGCAAAATTTGAATTTTTGAAAAAGAGAGGGAAACTGAAATTTTGAATGTTATGATTTTAGAGGGAATGTCAAGAGCAATGCAAATTTTGGAATTTGAAAATTGACTCAATTTCATGCAAAATTCAATTTTGAAAGCGGAAATCAAAGTTGTTGTAATTAAGCACTTAATTTCAAAAGTCACAAAATGCAAGAATTTGAATAAAGCACTGAAATTTTTAATGAATGATAACACACTTTTCAGATTTAGGACAGTAAGAACACAATTTTGACACAAAATTTCAATTTCAATGATTTTTAAATGTTTAGAAGCCTTAATCCAAGCAATCACAAGACCAACTTTGACTGTTATTTTGAAGGTGTTAAAATTGATAAAATCAGCCAAAATTTTGAATTTTAGCAGAAAAACACAGTAAGATCTCGCTCCCGAAATTTCAGGAAAAATGTTGGGGACGATGGCGCTCGGCGCCACGGTCCTTGCAACTTTTTTCCAAATTTTCCGGGATGAAAGATATTGTGATTTTATTGTGGAATCCAAAGTTACAGCTGATTTGGAGATGTTTTGATCAGTGAAATTGTCGGACAAAGGTTGAATCAAGAGGGTTTCAAAAATTAGGGTTTTGACACTTAACCACTTAATTTTCAGAATTAAAGCACAAATATGAATTGAAAATTTGTAATAGAAGGGCAGATCTAAAACAGGCATTAACATTTAGACATTTCGCAGGTTCAATTACTAAAAAGAAAATTTAGGGTTTTTATGCAATCACCTCTAAAATTTTGCAAAAGATCAAACATGGAAATGTAATCAATTTTTCTTTTAGATCTAAGCATGAAAAATCAGAAAGGATGTTCACATCGGGTTCACCACAATGTAAAGCGGAAAATCGCGATCAAACCCTAGTTGTTCTCCCCTCTTCCAACTCCGAGGAGAGAGAAGGGAGGTTTGCTAGGATTCGATGGTTTTCACTTAGGGGAGAGACTTTACATTCAAAAGAGGGGCTGAAACGCACAAGACCCAATCCCACGCAATGCAAGATTGGATGCTAAATGTGTTTCAAGGGTTAAGACAGCAAGGCTACCCTCTTTCGTAAAGAATGTTGCTAGAAGAATTAAGCTAAGCATGCATAGAAAGTGATAAAGATTCGCTTATAAACTGAGATAGGAATACAGTATGAAGCTGCGGACCTGGAATTAGCAGTAAAATGTCGATACGGCGCTGTCCTGCAAATTTGAGCAAAAGTTGTCAGGACGATGGCGCCCGGCGCCACGGTCCTCCGAGAAATCCGCGAAACGAAGGGGGATCTGTTTGTCTCTGCACAAGGATTCCAGATCTTCAATTTCAGCCGCGTACCTGCAACGTACACACAGAAAAGCGAAGACGATTGGGGGGTTAGGGATTAGGGGTTTGCCTTTAGGTCAAACCCCGGTTTTGGAATTAACCAAGAAATGAGCAAGTGCTCTAAATGTAAATGTATGTAAAACAAGTACTAATACCTTGTTCTAAGGATGTTTGTATCCTTATGTGCGAAGGTTTAGATGTTGTATGTTGTATGTTGTAGCATGTAGTATGTGATCTCCTCTTCAATGGTTTAATCCTTGTCTTGAATGCAACACTTAGCCTTGAATGGAGACTTGAGATGATTAATTCCTTGAAGGAATGCTTGAATGCTTGAATGCTTGAGTATAATTTTAATGCTTTGTACACATATCCTCTTCCAATTCATTCTTACCAAATGAGAGAGAAAAATGTAGTTTATATACTTGTCATTTAGGGCTGATAGACTGATTTTCCCAACCTTAGGCCGACCAGGAAAGTTAATTTCCAATTTGCAAACAAAAAGACCCGCAATCTCCTTAGGAGACCGGGCCCAAAATAGGACCTAGGGACCAGGGCGCTGGGCGCCCTGGTCCTGAAGGACCAGGGCACTGGGCGCTCTGGTCCCACCTCCCGGGACAGCAGGGTGCAAGGAGGTTCAGGCCAAGGTGCTTGAAAAATGTAGTTTTCAGTGTCGTGAGCAAGTTTCAGGGTCTCCATTTAGGTTGCGTGTTGCGTCGCCATCGTGAAGACCGAAATGCAGTCGAAATTGCAAGTGTCACAATTTTAGGACGCTACATTTAGCCCCCACTTTAGTGGGAGTATGTATGCTCATACTTCCGGTAAAGTACAAGGAAACAATATTGAAAGACTTTCACCACGTCAAGGAGGCAAGACACACCAAGCCCCGAGTGGACTAGGGATTTTACAACTTCGATTGACAAAGTAAAAGGGAAGATCACGAGGGAGAACCATGACTGTCAGTAGTAAGGCTCCCTCACTATGAGTCATGCAAGAAAGATATCAAAAATTTTCAAGGCAAGGCTAAATTTGCGAAGAAATTTTCAAGTATCTTGAAAAGATATGAATGGGATGTATGCCCTAGTACCCAGGACCATGGTGCCCAGCACCCTGGTCCCTGGGTCCTATTTTAGGCCCGGTCTCGTAAGGAGATTGTGGGTCTTTTTGTTTGCAAATTGGAAATTAACTTTCCTGGTCGGCCTAAGGTCGGGAAAATCAGTCTATCAGCCCTAAATGACAAGTATATAAACTACATTTTTCTCTCTCATTTGGTAAGAATGAATTGGAAGAGGATATGTGCACAAAGCGTGGAAATTATACTCAAGCATTCAAGCATTCAAGCATTCCTTCAAGCAATTGATCATTTCAAGTCTCCATTCAAGGCTAAGCGTTGCATTCAAGACAAGGATTCAACCATTGAAGAGGAGATCACATACTACATGCTACAACATACAACATACAACATCTAAACCTTCGCACATAAGGATACAAACATCCTTAGAACAAGGTATTAGTACTTGTTTTACATACATTTACATTTACAGCACTTGCTCATTTCTTGGTTAATTCCAAAACTGGGGTTTGACCTAAAGGCAAACCCCTAATCCCTAACCCCCCAATCGTCTTTGCTTTTCTGTGTGTAGGTTGCAGGTACGCGGCTGAAATTGAAGATCTGGAATCCTTGTGCAGAGACGAACAAATCCCCCTTCGTTTCGCGGATTTCTCGGAGGACCGTGGCGCCGGGCGCCATCGTCCCGACAACTTTTGCTCAAATTTGCAGGACAGCGCCGTATCGACATTTTACTGCTAATTCCAGGTCCGCAGCTTCATACTGTATTCCTATCTCAGTTTATAAGCGAATCTTTATCACTTTCTATGCATGCTTAGCTTAATTCTCCTATCAACATTCTTTACGAAAGAGGGTAGCCTTGCTGTCTTAACCCTTGAAACACATTTAGCATCCAATCTTGCATTGCGTGGGATTGGATCTTGTGGGTTTCAACCCCTCTTTTGAATGTAAAGTCTCTCCCCTAAGTGAAAACCATCGAATCCTAGCGAACCTCCCTTCTCTCTCCTCGGAATTGGAAGAGGGGAGAACAACTAGGGTTCGATCGCGATTTTCCGCTTTACATTGTGGAAGCTGTTGCATTCTCGCTTGCCACACCATGTCCAGATTTAGTGATGGCTTGCATGAACCGATATGACACAGAGAAAAAATGCATCGGAACTAGTAATGGTGAGCTCCTGGTCAATATCAATAGAGAAACAGTAATGGCAACAATGGGAATTCCACACAAGGATGAATATGAGGATTGTACTATTTGGAATTCGTATGCCTACTTCTCGGAAAAGAAGAATAAGTACATGAGTGTGGTAGATAGGAATTGACTCCTAAAGGTTCGAAAATGAGGGTCACGGCTGCCAAAACCCCTGACTAGAGAGCACTTCATCACAGAAGTGCGAGATATTGTGATACTTCTGAACAGGGTGAAGGGAAACTCACATTCTTTCTATTGGGAAGATTGCATGTACTTTTTCATCCAACTAGTATTATCTAGTGATAGGTATCTTGATTGATCTTAGATAATTGTAGAGAGACTTCATGAAGGGTTGAGTAATTTTGGGGGAATGATAGGCTTTTATATGTCTTCTTATCTTTTATACATACTAGCTTGTATAGGGTATTTTCTTGGTCTGCTTAATGAACCTTGGATAGATGGGATGAGGGTGTATAATTTTTATCCTCTATTACAACAGCAGAGACATGTTGAGCAGATTGATAGATGGAATGGAGTCTTCATGGGAAGACTTGTTTCTGAGCTTCAGTGGAATGTGAACAAGAGGATGTTTGCTGAAGCAATGGAATTCATGAGCATATATGGTAGCTTATTTATTTAATTTCCCAAGTTTACTTATCTACAGGTAGGCAGTTTTGAGGGCCAGGTAGGCGGTTTTGAGGGCCAACCATTCAAGCTGTGTAGGTATGCTGTTGATACTTATGTGCTTATAGAGGTAAGCAAGTAGCTAGCCTACCTTGATAAAAGATTAGGAACAAAGGGCGAGTCTGGAGTTGTATTCCCTATTGAACTCGAATACTATAGCTACAAATCAATATCAGATGCCCTAAACCTAGAACTAGAATTCAAAAGGATGAACCTGCAGCCATATGTGGCAAGGACAAGGGTTATGCAATGGAAAACCTAAATGTAGATAGCCATTTTTGTCATGAACCTCAGTTAGAGGATTACTGGGAGAACTGCAGTGATGAGTATGAGGTAAGGAAGAGATTGTGGTCTAGGTTAACTTTGCAGCAAATAACTACCATGAGGCTTCCAATTAATATATCCAAAGTATCAGAGGATATAGGGGAGGATATTATAGATCCTAAGTTTGACACAGAGATTCAATAAAAACTGATTCCTAAAATTGATTGGAACAAGGAGGATGACAGTATTCAAACTAAAACTTTCAACATTGTGAGGAGAATAGAAAGATGGTTGAGAAACCAAAAGTTTAAGGAGGGACCTCACATGTCCTCACATGAACTAAAAATTGATTCACACATTGTGACTCAATCTCCTATTTCTTCCACTAACAAAATTTCTAATGTTGCAAGTGTTTCAAGACCCATTGCTGAGAAAATTCAACCTAGGAGATCAAAGAGGTCACCATCTGGTTTCACAGTTGCTCGAGTAACTTGGTCCAGGAGTAAGAAGAAGAGTAAGGAGCCCATATCAAAATAGATGGTTGTAGACCCAGACCCTAGTGAAGAGGTTGAAGAGACAATGGATGCACATAATCTAGATGAACCTAAAATGCAGGAAATGGACACGAGCAAAGAAGAAGAAAACCAACAGGATCCCATGAACACCATGGTCATTGTCACTTCACCAGATGTACAAACAACTCCACCACCGAAGGAACTTGCAAATGCACCAAGATGGCTAAAAGCTGCTATTGAGAAGAAACAAAGTGTGGTGCCAGTTACAATCCCAATGGAGGACATGGTTAGCAGATGTTTGGGAAAGGCATCAAAGCCAAAGAAACTCAAAACACAGGCAATGCTTGATGTAGATGAAGCAACAAGACACTAGATGGCCGAAATAGCCAAACCAATTCCAGGAAAAAGATGTAGACAAAGCTAATGAGGAGGATTATACAGTTGAGAAGATAGATCTGGGAGTTGCTTCACATGTTGTGGATGTTAGACATTTGGAATCATCCACGAAGAGGATAATTTCAAGAACGTGGAAGTATGAAAAAGACAAAAGAGAATTGAAACAAGCTATTACTCTGATAGCTGAGTATATCAATGCAATCCATGATCCAAACCCCCAACCTTTGTCACAGATACCGATATCATTCGACCCTAAATCTCTGGCCAACCAGAAAATGCTAGACCAAGTTCAAAGGAATAGGGTAGTTACAGAAATGTTCAATAAATGGTTGGACCTAGGAATACAACAGGGATGAGATTATATCATTAATCTGGGAAAAGTTTATAAAGATGCAGAAACAATGAGCAAGGAGCTAGAACTGGAAACAATGTCTTGGGAGAAGGAAAGGATCAAATGGGTAGTAGTCCTTGCACAAATGAATGACATACAGAAATATGGGGTGATGAATTTCTTGGCTGAAAAATCGATAGAGAACTTGGATGATAAAGTATTGTATATGTCAAGGAAGAATGTGGAGTGGCACAACTCGATCATCAAGTAAAGTCACAAAGAATCCACCAAATTGCTCAGAGAAATGACAAACTTGATCGATACAATGCAGAAGGACCTCAAATGCATTGATATCCAACTCATTAAGGATGGTGCCAAGACAATAGAAGAAGTTGTGGACATGACCAAGGTCTTTCAGAAGAGGATTTAGTTCATTCAAATAATGAAATCTTTGACCACAGATGACTTCTCAAAAGTGGCAATAATTGAATCGATGCTCATAGTTTGTTCTGACCATTTGGAGGTTCACAAGGCAAAAGTAGCACAGGTAAATATGGACAAAGAGGTGTGGAAGCAGAGAATCCAACACATCGGTCTTCCTTATTTTCAGGTCATCCTAAATTTCTCGGTGGTGCACCTCGAATGGTGTGGTTCTGCGGCAAAGCAGGATAGATCCGTAACCTCCTCTGCCATAGTGGAAGCATAGTTAATCCGAAGATGAAGTGTCAGCCTCCTAGTGGTTGTTGTTTCAATTTTCTTTCTTTTTGTTTTAAGCGGTTTCTTTCACTTTCATCAAAAGTAAATATAATTTTATTATGTAAAAACTATGAGCCTGGTGGCTATTTAAGCTAAAAAGCTTGTCTTTGTAAGGGTTTCGAAAACTGTGATTTTTAGGAGCAACAGATAATATTTTGGTTCTCATATGAATTGTTTGAAAATACAATAGCTGATTATCAATGAAATGCTATGTTATGCAATCTTTGAATCTATGTGTTTAAAGATTCGTAATATTTCTGTAGACACCTAAAATTGTCTTGTCTAATTAAATAAATATTTTTATTTATTTAATTACTTTAGCCTAATTCTTCTACTAATTAAATAAATCTTTATTTATTTAATTAATTCATTTATCCTCTTCTAGCCTTATTTCTCATTTAAATAAATACTTTTATTTATTTAATTGATCTCACTTCTTCTATTAATTAAAAGAATCTTTATTTATTTAATTAATTCATTACTCTTTTCTACCTATGACACATGTCATTCATCTCTTAATTCCTACACTACCTACCCTCTCATTATTTTCTTATTTCCTCTACCTACCCTCTAATCTTAGCCGACCATTTATCTTTTACACCTCTTAATCTTATCTGTCCATTTCTTATAGTGTCTTCTATATAAGGAGATGCTTCCTTCATTATCAATCAATTCTAATAAGCTAATCATTGTATTCAACTAATCAGCTAATCACCCCGACTACTCTAGCATTCGAACTTTCATATGCGATCAAGCCTACTTTCAACCACATTTCCATTCTTTGTTGAGCTCTTGTGCACACATAAAATCTGAGAGCAAATATATCAAGCAAGATCAATGGAGATAGGAAGAATGGAGATCCAAACCCTATTGAACATGTGATGGTATAATCTTTGTGATTTTATTTGATTTCCATTATCTTAGGTAATCTTCATATGTTATGGTGTATCTTTGTTGTTGTTAGGCTAGGGTTTTGTGGTTGAATCCATTTAGTCTTTCAATATTGTTATTCCACTTTCACCATAGCCAGTTTGGCACGCTCAGTGGGACATGGATTTTTGTTAGATCTATGTTTTTTTTTGTAGGTCTTTCTAACCCTATATTGCTATTTTGTAAAACAATTTGGAGAATAACCTTGTGCAACTAGGGTTTTGGACACAAAATCAAGATCTTGGAGAGATTTGATCTGATCTCATAAACGACCTAGAATTTTTGCATCAAATTATTTTTTCAGGTCAAGAACATTATCAAAGGGGCTCAGTAAAAAATTCAGATTTTTTGGAGCATATTTGAATTTTCTATGAATTTTTTATGCATTTTCATAAAAAATTAATTCTGAGAGAAAATGAATGAATTTTTTGGATTTTATTACATTTTTGGAAATATCTCATAATTATACATAGGATATGTTCTTTTTTATTTTAAATTTGATGCAAAATCATTCCTAAAAAATTAGTTCTTTGAAAATTAGGGTTTTGCATTATTTTACTCATATCTCACAAACGGCTTGGATTTTTTGTAAAATTTGTTTTAGGATAGTTTGGAAGACCATCATGAGTGGCCAATAAAAATTTTAGACTTTTTGGATTAATTTTGCATTTTATATGAATTTTTTATGATTTTTCATAAAAAAATTTAATTTTTGGAGCAAATTAGCAATTTTTTTGGATTTTCTTACGTTTCTAGAAATTTCTTGAAATTTTACAGGAGGTCTTTTTTTTATGATGAATCAGATCTTTGAATTGGTCAAAAAAATGCATTGTTGAAGGCCCCTATTTCACAAAGTCTTTTGGATCTAAAATTTACCTAACTTGTGTGCTTGCAGGAGGGGTATTATTGCAAAACTACTAAGAAATATTTGTTACAAAATTTTGACAAGGTTTTTGATCTTTATTGTGTGCCTTATTTTCATATATTATCAAACACTTCAGTTGGTGCACTAAAATTGAACCAGTGTCTTTTGTGTCTTGGGCAATAGGCTCTTTTTGTTTAAGCTCTAGAGGGCCTGTCTCCTCGTGTGGTCATTAGGACTACTAATGAGGAGAGAAAGACCCAAGTGGTAGCGAGGAAAATCCATCCTCTTCAGAACCATTATAAACAATTGTATCCATGGTGAAAGCCATGGGTAACGTGTGCTAATTAGTTTATACCAAAACTATGTCTCCCCATAAACCCGTTTGATCAAATTTATTTGATCATTTGTAGGGTGTAACTCCTATCAGCTAGGAGCCATTTGTATTTATAGAGCTAAAAGTTCCGCATGTATGGCCACATGAGCGGATGCCCTTACTAGCACCTTTTTGTTTTAGAAATCCAAAATCCTTCTATTTGTTGGGTCGGAAGGTCAGACCTCTGGAGTGACCCACACACATATGGTTCTTAGTAGAGATAAAAAGTTCACCACGGGGAGTTTTCGTGGGGACTGATACTTGGCTGCCCTGGAGAAGTGAGTGCTGAGGGTGGAGCCAGTGGGGTCAAGCATCTAAGTATCTGCTCTGAATAGCGTAGCCTCAGGGGAAACCCCATGTGGGATCAACAACTATTAACCTGGCCAGCCATACTAATTGTGTTTGTCTTCTTTTGAACATTCAAACATTCAAGATCAAATATAAAAACATTGTGTCTTTTGTGTCTTCAAGTGTATGCCAAATAGTTTTACATCAAACAACATACTTTCTTTTGAGTCATTTTGAGTCTAAACACTTGCAAACCTTGAGTCCTCATCAACATTGTGTCATCTTCTCACGAAAAATAGTCAAAAAATTCAGATTTGGTCACAACAAACAACTTCACAAATTGGAAAAATTTGCAGTCCAACAAACAAGAGCAATCAGTTTCAGCATTCTTGAACTTCTTAGGTTATCTCTCCGGGTTTTCATCTAGCATTCAACCTATTTCTGGGTCTCACAAAGTCCATCATTTCTTTACACCTTGCATTACATTTACATTTGTCTAAACTTGAATCAAAAGGTCACTTGCTTGTCCTCATCTTGCTTTGTCAACACACTACATACAACAGTTCTCTCATCAAGGTCTATCACCTTTGGGTCCATTTAGTCTTTCAATATTGTTATTTCACTTTCACCATAAACACTTTCTTGAGAAAGTTATTATGGGTATGATATAATTCTGTGATCAGTTATCTTTGTATTTTTCTTCAGTTCATGGTTATCATTAGTTGTTAGAAGACTTGCATGTACTGATTTGCTTGATCCCCCTTTCCCTATGAGGCATGAGAGAGTATCTATCATCCATCGGTGTTGTTGAGCCTCTGTTGTGTTTTGAATTCATACAGTGAGCATGTCTGTAAATCAAAGTCCGTGAACTCTCTTTAAATATTCTTTCATAAAATTTTCTATGTTTACAATTTTGAAGGCATTTATTTGTGTTGATGAATAAATGTTGAAGCCTTTCAATGCTTTCTGGTAAAAATTATTAGCATATCATTTGTATAGTAAATTCATGGCAAATCATACGAGGAGTTGCCCTCTAATGTAGAGGTTGAATTTTATTAATTCATCCAACTGTTGGTAGTTTGTCTCCTTTTATAAAGGGCGAAACAAAGTTATATTTTTGCTTAAGGAAGATAATTGTTAAGATTTCAAAAAGGGGCAAATCTGTTTACCAACAATAAGAAACACGTACCTTGATATAAATTGAATTAAAACGCCAAGTTTCTCTAAGAAAATTAAAAACAAAAAAGCTATATTTTTTTATTCAATTCAAATGGATCAGATCATGTGGATAATTAAATTAATTTTATAATCATAATTCCACTTCATTAACACCGATTTCATCTCCCTATTGAATTATTCATACTTGGGAATTATATTATTCTCATCAATTATAAGGAATGGACCTTCATTGAATAAAAAGGCCTCATTTAACACATCCGGTACTAAATAATGCTAAGAGAAAAAAATGAAAATGTGACCCACAAGTAGTTCCCTTTTATAATGCTCTAGGCTAGAAGAGCTATTCATCGTGTAATTGGAATAATTAATCAAAGAATAAAGGATCAATGAATGCAAATATATTCTCTTTTTATATGAACCCTGAAGTGACCTGTATTAGAACAAGTTAATAAGTAATTATTAATGACTTTATTAATATGACTATCATATTCTTCATCATAACAAAATGAGAGAGATCATGTGTTGGATAATCAAAATAAGAACAATCACATGTAACTAAATCCTATATTTAAGAGAACATTGAAATGACTCATAAAAAACAATACTTATGGATAAGATAATAAATTCTTGTGGGTTTAAAATCAATTAGAAAAATGATCTAATGAAAAAATAGTATGCAAGCTAAATCTTTATGCCTTAAATAAATAGAGAGATATAAAATAATAGTAAGTCTAATATGAAAATTAAAATACAATCATAATTATTCATTTGAATAATACTAATGACATCTTTGGCCTTTAAAAATGAAAGGTAGGTCTTCATTTTAATAAAATATTACTCAAAAGATTACATATTTTGAATAATGTTGTCAAATTAATTGAAATTTTTTTATCACATGATTGAATTTATTTTTCCATAACCTTTAAGTAGATACCTTATAATTTATTCTAGTAAAGATGACATGAATAATGATAATGATTATCATGAAGATAAGAACAATTATTTTTACCTTCAAATAAATTTTAGACATTTAACAAATCGTTTAACTACCATAATTTAAGAATGCTAAACTCCTATAAGTTGTCACCATGAAGATCAATTTGTATAGCTGCATGTGAGCCCCAATAATTTGTTCATACAGGTGTACATTTTAAACACGCTAGAATGATTCACTATGTCTATTCATTTTTAGTTCATACAAAAAATTGCAATGTGGTCGCATTGTTGTGTAGGCAAAAACGTGCTAGATCTTCAGAATTACTCGTACATTAATAATTACTGCTTGTAAAATTAAATTTATTGAATTATTATTTTATTCATTAATTGCAGGTTGTCTCTTTCTTGCTCCATCTCCTGATTACTGACGTTGTTCTTAGCCGAACGCAGCATCGCCTCTATATAAACCTCATCGTTCCCTCAAAACTTTCCACATCGCAATTTCATTTTTTTGATTGCATTCAGCACAGAAAGAGTCATGGCTGCCTTACTGAAAAGCTTCGCCTCGATGTTCCTGCTTATCGGGGTGCTCAGTATTCTTACAGTGTCCGCTTGGGTAATATATAAAAATTTGATTTCTCCTCCCTTTTCTATCATAAGAGATGAGCATTTGGTCGAATCTCAATAAGCAAATGCGTTATTTGATTGTGTTTGCAGGGACAAGGTGATGAGGTGTTGTTTAGAGTTCACCAGCCTCTAGAAGAGGGAAGCGTCTTGAGGATTGCTGGAAACAGCACTGAATTCACAGATGGGACCATGATTCGGGACGGTGATGATGTTTGGACTCTCAAAATGGTACGTTTGTTTCCTTTCTGTAACATAGTAAGTTTATTCTCTTTCTTCATATTGTACAATTTGAGTTCAGTTACAACTTTCTTATTATCCAACGTTTTCCTCCTCTTCATTTTTCATGGTAGACTCTGACCGGAGGAAAATCATATCAAGTGTGGCTAGAGGTCAACGACTGTACTTGTAACGCAGACAAACCCTACACTTTTTCCTTGCCTGATCCACCCTTTATTGTTACAGAAGATTTGACCGGCTACTTCGATTGTAATGACTGCTTACTGCCAACCCCAAGCCCACCTCCGCCCCCAAGCCCAAGCCCACCACCACCAAGCCCAAGTCCACCACCCCCATTTCCTCCACCACCAAGCCCTCCACCTCCAAGTCCAAGCCCACCACCCCCAAGCCCTCCACCTCCAAGCCCAAGCCCACCACCTCCAAGCCCACCACCACCAAGCCCAAGTCCACCACCCCCATTTCCTCCACCACCAAGCCCTCCACCTCCAAGTCCAAGCCCACCACCCCCAAGCCCTCCACCTCCAAGCCCAAGCCCACCACCTCCAAGCCCACCACCACCAAGCCCAAGTCCACCACCCCCATTTCCTCCACCACCAAGCCCTCCACCTCCAAGTGCAAGCCCACCACCTCCAAGCCCACCACCACCAAGCCCAAGTCCACCACCCCCATTTCCTCCACCACCAAGCCCTCCACCTCCAAGTGCAAGCCCACCACCCCCAAGCCCTCCACCTCCAAGCCCAAGCCCTCCACCTCCAAGCCCAAACCCACCTCCACCTCCGCCCCCAAGCCCTCCACCTCCAAGCCCTAGCCCACCCCCACCAAGCCCAAGTGAATCACCGGTACTGTTTGTAGTTAACAATGAACTGGAAGATGGAGTGTATAGGGTTGTCGGAAACGCTCCTGTATTGGGCGATGGGGACCCTGTTAAAGCTCCTAATATGAGATACGACTCCACTCACCTTTGGTCTCTCGAAGTGGTATGTTTATTTCTTTTCTGTAAAGGATTAAGTCTATTTTCTGTTTTCATAATGCAGTAGCTGAGCTCACGTACAACTTTCTTCTTATTCACCATTTTTGTTTTCTCTTCCTTTGCATGTTTTGTTGTAGGATTTGACTCAAGGACAAACCTATGCAGTGAGTCTATCGGTCAACCAGTGTCTTTGTACAGGTGGTCCCACTGTTTTTACCGTGCCACTAAGTGATCCTACTATTCCTGAGGTCAATTTGAACAACTACGTTTGTTATCCTTGCCCAGCCCCACTTTAGAGCAAATCGATGATTTTCAACACCATTCGCCGCGTCGTTGAGATGTTCTCTTATGTGAAGCGTGTTGTCTAAGTAAACGGTGTATCCCTCTATCGTCACCGTTATAAATAAGTGCTGTAATGTGTACCTTCGTGTGTTATGTCTCTATATGAATGGAAATATTATGCGTGTTATCTTTTGTTTTCTCATCAAGATTATCCATATGGTTCTAACCTTAATTTAATCTTATAATAATATTATAATATAATTATCATATATTAATAATATAAGAGTTGTAATGTTTATCTATAAGAAAAAAATTTGTAATAAAATAAGACTATTCTATTTAACATGATATAAATAGTTAGTTTCATATATTAGTTTCATCTAATTTCATCCCTTCCTATTCATGCAACTGATATCATTGTTTAAAACAACCACATATAATCACACATTTTTTCATATAAAAATATTTTCAAAATTGAAGTCAATTGCAATATCTCTACTTAACTAGATGGTTCTTTGCTCTTAAATAACTAGTAGGTATTGGCTATAGCCTGCAATGACCAACATCAATGAAATAAAAAATTCTTCTGAAAAAAGAGGTAGAATATGAAAATAATAGTAGGAATACAATATTACATTTTAATTTTATCATCAAAATTGAACATGCTAGGACATAGAAATGCTACAGGTGTTTTTATGATTATTCTTTAATTATTTTTTGCAAAAAGCGTATTAAGTTTTCCTTTTTCTTTTATATTTTTTTTATATCCTTATAGGAGGTACAAAAATAAATTAATAAATATATTTCCTTTAGATTTTTAATAAATAATGTTTTATTATATACTTATTTTAATAGCGAATTGATATTAGGGTTCTTTATCTTTGCTTAATTAAAAAATATTTTTTATATATTTTATTTTTGGTGTAAATTAATAATAAATTAATTTGTTTTATAAATTAAAGTATATAGCTTTCAGTGTTATTTTTTTATAAATATTTTAAAATTAAAATTTTTGATGAATTTGTATACTGCTCTTAAGTTTTTCTATAATATATTTTTTTATGTAGTTTGATTTAATGTTTCAAGAATTTTAATTTAAAATTTTACTTTTAGATAGAACTATAGAAAATTAATATTCAGTGTAATGCCCCCGCTATGAGGCCGAGAGGAAAAAACATAATAAACAACAAAAATACAATATTTTTTAAAGAATTAAACCATACAATGCAATGAGTATCATGATGATACAAGATAAGGATAAAATGAACATATAATATCATACAAGAGTCCTCATGGCCCCACATGTCATGCCCTGCCAGGGAACCCAGTAGGACAAGAACAAAAGTTCCAAAATATGCTACAACATTTTTTTAATTTTTTTTAATATAATATACATCTACCACTTCTAGAAAGTAAACATACTTAATGCCCTTACAGATTCCCTTTAATGTTCATCAACATAATTCAAAGATATAACAGCTTAACACATAACATAATGTTCATAAAATAAACATACAATGACCTTCTTAATTTTGAGCATGATATAATATTTCAGAACACATTAACTTTACTATCTATTTGATATGCTACAAAGCTTTTAGTATTTCATTTGAGAACAAAGTAAAAGTTCATAACAATCCTATTTCCCATAATCCCATTCCCACTATAGAATGAATAACTATCCTTTGCATCATTTTCCCCTTGATTATTATTTACAACATCCATGCAATTAACACTTTTGATTTGATAACAACATATATAATAATGCAATTGTAGTTTCTATTAGTGCCTTCTACTCAATTTTCATAACAACACAATAAGACCATAAAGAGATAGGATAGGAAGGGTAACATAACTTTTTTAAGAACATTGTTTCAAATACAAAGTAATCATCCCTTATCATAGTTCCTATAAACTACCCTCCCTTTTACAATGCTTTTCATAAAATTACATGTTTATTATAAGGCCATTCAGGGCTTACAAATAATCTTTACAGTATTTGAATGTACTATTTCAAAAGAAAGGTCTTCAACATCTTAAATCAAGGATCAAGAAGCATCATCAAAAGAGATCATGAACACACCTCAAAAGATATTTACCACCCAACCACGTGGAACGACAAAGGTCCACTCCCCCGTGCTAGGAGATAAAACCAAGGTCCACGCAAATACTAGGGCAATACTAAGGCCATGAGACATGTTTCCCCAAAACAATAAACAAGAACCACATATCACATAACAACATCAAATAACATCACAAGAGAGAGAGAACCATAACACCTACTAGGTGGGTGTCATCATATAGCCTTAATGTCAGGATCCACCCTGCCTACCATGTACCGCGATCCCCTCTCAAAAGGATCCACCCAGCCTGTAACAATGGTCACGGTACTCCAACAGGCCTATATGGACTAAAATAATCATTTATCTTGTATTTGTGTGTTATATCCCAACCCAACCCAAGTTCATTTTTAAAAAAGGTTATCACTTGAATTAAACCCACTCATAGGATCTCCTAGAAACCACTTTGGGTCCTGGCAACCTATATTGAGCCACCCACCTAGGGTATCTAGTTACCCAACTCAAAACATTTATCAAATAGTAATAATAATAATTCATCTCACACAATAAGCATATAAGTTCAAGTACTCTCCCATGTCCTCCAAACCATAAGGATGAGTTTGACCCTTATCCCTAAGCCACAATCAAGCATGCATAACATATATAAAACATTTATTTTATTTTTATCATGAACACGTCACATACATGAATTAGAGTCTTTAAAATAGAGGTACCTACTATAGAAAGCACCCAAACCCCTAAGAAGGAAAAGTAACCCAAAGAACAACTCAAAAACTTATTAAAACTAAACCATGTTTCTTGTTGTTTAATAGATATTTATCTTGATAAATGGTTTGAGTGAAGACTAAAATATATTTGAGAAAATATTATAATGATTTATATTTAATTTTATCCTCAACCAAAGATTATAATAAAAGTTTAAATAAATTTTCTTAAAACTATTTAAAACCCTCTTTGATAGAGCTGTGTAAAAGAGTATGTTCATAAATTCATTTTAAATCATTAAAAGATGAAATATTTTGGATTATTATAATATTTAGAGTTGTCTTTCATATCCATTTATTTTATAATCATTTGGTTTTAGTTTGAGGAAGATATTTGATGCCCTAGTGACACAAACAATGAATTTTTTTGAGTTTTGATTGACAAAAAATTAGTCCCGGTATAGGGAACTTAACTTTCAAACTAACCTTTGGATTTTCCTAAATTTTGGATATGTTTTAGTATGCCTAGATTTATACAGTTTCATTGAAGCGATTTGAACAATAGTATCTATAATGAAATTTATTAATAATAGAATCAGAACTATCAAAACTGGGACAATCATAATAATGGAAATCTTGTTTGTTGGGTTGATACTTGACACTTGAAGAATGGTTTGCTGGTTGAGATATTACATTTAATTATAGATGTATTTTTATAATTGAATCACTACAGATCATAAATAATTTTTATATATGAAAAAGATAAAACTAAAAATAAATACAAGACTCATTACTCCGAAACATGACACTCATTTTCTCCAAATTGAATTTCCCAACCAAAGCATATCCCTTACACAAACATGGAAAGAAGCAGAAGAATGTATTTCCAGAATAATACTCAGATTTTTAAATTTAAATCTTCATCTAAAATTTATTTAAATTATCCAAGCATAACACAAGCAAAACCACATGGATTCTTCCTAGAATGAGGTGTACCTTGGGTCCTGCGGAGAAAATTTTTGAGAAAGAACAAGCAAAAATCCAACCTCTTCCTATGCAAATCTCTCTTCCTACTCCTAAACCTTTAAATTCCTTCTGATTTATCTTCCCAGAAAATACCAACTCCCTCCTCAAAAAATACAAACTTCAATAAATAATACCAACTTGTATAGTTGGAAAGGTTGTTTTACGGGAAGCAACCGTTCCAACCTCTATAGTTGGTATTATATATTAACACTAACTATAATAGTCTATTTAAAATTTAATAGATACCCCATGGAAATAAGTATACTAAATACTAGATAGCTAATAAAAATATCAAATAACACATATAGCTCAATGGTCACTATCAAGACTCACACAAGAGAAGTCATAGGTTCAAAACTCACGAACTAAGATAACATTATTTTAAACCTCGATCTTTTTATTTTATTTTTTATTTTATATATATAGAATTAATAAAAACAAATCTTATATTACACATACACACACAATATATATATATATATATATATATATATATATATAGGCATATATGTGTGCACCCATATATGCAAATATATATATACATATGTTCATAAATATAACATAATACATCTATATTACTTTTGTTTCATCTTTTTAATGCAACATAACATAAGCCACTTAAATCATTTAATGTGTAGGTATCCTATCAAAGAGATAATCAAACATTATATAAAAATCATTACGAACAACATAAATCAGAGCCAATCAAAATAATCAACCCAATACCCACCATAAACATGACATTGCCCAACCCTCAACATAGGGTGATCTTCCTAAATGGGAGACCTACGTCCAATATGTTTACTTGTGGAAACCTTGGTGTTATCTCCGCAACAACAACATTCAAGGATTTAGAGGCACACTCAGACCTGTGTAGCCAGGTGCAGTCGATGCCTAGTACCTGCAATCTTGCATGACCGAAATGATAGAAATATATATCCATAAACAAATGACAAACAAGGAGGGGGAGTGCGGAATCATGTGGGTCTCCGTAGAGTAACTACAACTACCTCCCCTCATCCTACAGATATCTCATATAGTAATCTATTCCAAGCATGATTGGGTTAGCATTGTTAGCTCGAGATAATAAACATATAATATAGCAGCCATATGAAAAGATTGTCATAATGAAATCATGTACATAAACCAATGAAACCCTTAACTCACTAATGCATTAGAAAACATACTGAACCATAAAGGTGCAAATATAACTAAATATGTCTCATCATCTACTCTAATAAGGAAAAATAGAGTCCAATATCACCAAATATAACAAATAATGTCCATGCCAAGAAAAGCCGCTAGGTTGGGTATTACATCCTCCTCTCCTAGAACTAGGCTTACTCCTAGAAGTCTATAAACAAATAGGGGTAAGTAGCTCTAAGTCTCCCGAAATCTTCCCATGTAGCTGAAGTTTTATCATCTGGGTCCCATTGGACCCTTGCGTGCTCTTTGGTGTGCCCCCTGAGGGTCAGGGTCCGCTATTGTAGTATACCTATCGGGTCCAAAGCCAGCTGCCCATCTGCAACCTGTAAAGAAGTCCAATCCAATACATGTGTCAAATCTGGAATATATTTTCTAAGAACAGAAACATGAAATACGTCATGAATACGTGCAAGGATAGGCGGCAGGGTGAGTCAATAAGAAACTAGTCCTATCTTCTCCAGGATCTCAAATGGACCTACAAATCTAGGTGTCAGCTTAGAACCTTTTCCATAACGAATTGGGCTCTTACGAGGGCGAACCCTCAAAAATACCCTATCACCAACTACGAATTAGCTATCAACCCTATGAGCATCTGCATACGTCTTCTATCTATCTTGTGTGGTTGCCAAATGTTCTCTGATACCCTAAACCTGTACTTCCATCTCCTATAACATTTCTGATCCAAGAAGTGTCCTATCATCCGATCTATCCCAACTCAAGGGTGTGCGACAAGGTCTATCATACAAGGCCTGATACGGTGACATGTCGATGGAACTGTGATACCCATTGTTATATGAAAACTCGACTAGATACAAGTAATCCTCCCAAGTGGACTATCGATCCATCACATACATCCTCAACATGTCCTCCAAAATCTGATTAACTCACTCTGTCTGACCATCAATCTCAGGATGGTAAGTAGTACTATAGTTTAGCTGAGTCCCTAAATCATGTTGCAAGGCTATCCAGAAAGCCGAAGTGAACACTAGATCCCGATCTAAAATAATCTTACGTGGAATTCCATGTAATCTAACAATGTCTTTGACAAAAATCTGTGCTAGTGAAGATGTTGTATATGATGATCTAAGAGGAGAAAAATGAGCGACCTTAGTCAACCGATCAACGGTAATCATAATGGCATCATGACGTCGCAAAGATGTAGGCAAGCCAACTATGAGATCCATAGAAATGATGTCCCATTTCCATTCTGGAACTGCATGGGACTGTAAATATCTTGCTGGATGCTAGTGCTCTACCTTCACCTTTTGACACTCAAGGCAACAAGATACAAAGTCTGCGATGTCTCTCCTCATTCCTACCCAATAGTAAAGCTGCCTCAAATTTGCATGCATCTTCTTGACACCAGGATGTGCTGAGTAAGGTGCAGGATGGACTTCCACTAAAATTAACCTTCAAAGTCCATCAGAGGGTGGAACATAAATATGTCCCATACACCTAAGAAGACCATCAATATCCCTTGAATATCTAGTATATCTTCCATCTAGCATTTTGCCTAAAGCAATATCTGATTGGACCTTTTGATACCAGTCATCTAATGGGAGTGCATTAAGTATCTTACTCTTCAAATCAACTTCAACTATTACTGTTGATATCTCATGCCATCTATGGCTCAAGGCATCCACAACTATATTTTGTTTTCCTTGAACGTATTTTACTTCAAAATCATATTCACACAAAAACTCCATCCACCTGCGCTGCCTGGCATTGGGATTAGGCTGAGTAAATATGTACTAAAGGCTGCGGTGATCTGTATGGAATTCAAATCAATGTCCTAACAAGAAATGTCTCCATCAGTTCAAGGCATGAACTACAACCGCTAACTCTAAATCATGAGTAGGATAGTTGAGTTCATGGTCTTTCAACTTCCTAGACTCATAAGCAATAACTCTACCTTCCTGTATTAATACTACCCCTATGCCTTCCAAGGAAGCATCTGTGCAGACCATAAAATCTTTTGAGGGGCTGGGTATTGCCAAAATTGGAGCACTGGTTAGCTTCTCCTTTAAACATTGGAAAGCTTCTTCACATTTTTTAGTCCAAATAAACTTCTTCCGCTTCCTCTATAAGGAAGTGATAGGATGAGCTATCTTGGAAAAACCCATAACAAAATGTTGATAATAGCTGGCTAGGCCCATGAAACTATGAACTTCTGAGACATTAGCGGGTGTTGGCCATTCTAATATGGCTTGAATCTTGGTTTGGTCCATTGATATTTCTTCCCTTGAGATAACATGACCAAGATACTTAACTCTAGTTTGAAAGAATTCACATTTCTCAACATTAGCATATAATTGATTCTCTCGTAGGCATTGTAACACTTGGCGTAGATGTTGTTCATGCTCTTCTACTATTTTTGAGTACACCAGTATATCATCTAAGAAAACTATCACAAACTTATCCAAGTAAGTTCTGAATACTCCATTCATAAGGCTCATGAATACTGAAGGAGCATTAGTTAGACCGAAAGGCACCACAATGAATTCATAGTGGCCATATCGAGTACGGAAGGTTGTACGATAGATGTCGGCCTCGAGAACCCTTAGCTGGTGGTATCCTAACTTAAGGCCAATTTTGGAAAATACCTTTGCCCCTTTCATCTGATCAAACAAGTCATCAATATGGGGTAGTGGGTATCGATTCTTAATGGTAACTTTATTGAGTTGTTGATAATCAATACAAAGCCTGAGAGAACCATCCTTATTCTTCACAAAAATCACTGGAGCACCCCATGGTGATACACTCAGCCTAATAAAACCTTTTTCCAATAGTTCCTCTAATTGTAACTTTAACTCACTTAGTTCCTGAGTAGTCATGCGATATGGAGCCTTGGAGATGGGTTCCGCTCCCAGTACCAAGTCTATACAAAAATCAATATCCCTTTTAAAGGAATTCTTGGGATTTCCTTAGGAAATACATCAAGAAACTCTTGAAGCAAGGGGTGATCAAGTGTTACTTCCTTACTTTCCTCTTCATCAAGATCATTAACTGAGTCTGCAAAAGTTGACATCCCTTTCGCATGCATCACTTGAGTTGCATTGCAGATATCATACAGAGAGATATAGGTTGCTGAATACCAACTATCACTCTATGCTCACCAAAATCATCGATGTAATCTATAGTTTTCTTTCTGTACTCTATGTTGGATTCATGCTCCTCTAGCCAATCCATACCTAAAACAACCCCATAAGAGCCGAGAGGGATTACATGAAGGTCTACCTTTGTAGTGAAGGGTCCTAATCCCAATTCACATTCTTGGACACATAAATCTGTGGTCATTTTGGTCCCAGAGGCTAGTTCTAGCTGCCACTTAACTCCTTGCCCTTTTGCCACTAGCCCACACTTTTCTACTAAGGATGGAGATATGAAGGAATCAGTTGCTCCAGAATCAAATAAAATAGATATAGTTTTACCCTTTAACGAACCTGTGGATTCAATAACTATGCCTTGGTGATCAATTTTCTTTTGCTCTATTGCGGCAAATATTCTATGGGACTGGCCTACATTTCCTACTATGGGTTCGGAGGCTGCTTGATTCTCATTTGCGAGGGACTTGGTGCGTTGAGGACAATGTACTGCAATATGCCCATGCTGCCTGCAAGAATAACAACCCGTGTTTCTCACAAAATTTCTTGTAGATGGTGCACTTGATTGTTGGTAACTCCCTTTATTAATGTTCTGAGAATTTTGGGATGGTTGAGGGGTATTCTTTTGCTAGGTGCGAGAATTACCACAATTTTGTTGGTATTGAAATTTTCTACAACTCTGATTGTAATTCTAGGACTTTTTCTTGTGTGAGAAATGTCCTCCTTTGAGAGTTGATTGTTAATTCTTAGAGCCTAACATCCCTTGATATTGGTTCCCTTAGAGATGGCCCGAACGCTATTACCTTGATTGCTAGAATGGCCTCCTAAACCCAAATTAACATTCCTCTCAACCAGAAAGGCTTTGGCTATTGCATCTCGAAGACTCTTTGGTTCAAACACCACTACATCCCCAGAAATATGGCCATTCAATCCCCTAATAAAATGTTGCACCAACATAGGTCCATCCTCCTTGTAACCTAAGAAGGGCTTAAGTTCATATAACTTTTGATCATAATCTTAAACCGACATGTTGTTTTTCTTTAGGTGATGGAATTCTTCTGCTCTACTCTGTCTCCATTGATCTGACATGAATCTATCTTTAAAGCTTTCTAAAAATAATTCCCAAGAAATGGTGTCTATGCTGACCTAGAGTTTTTCTTCCTCCATTCGCCACCATGTTGAAGCAAACTTTCTTAAGTGCATAATGGTACATCTAGCTTTAACATTGCTACTAAAAGGATGCATGGTGAAACATCTTTCAAGATCAAATATCCAAGTTTTTGTCATAGATCCTCCCTCATTGCCAAAGAAAAGAGGTATCTTAGCCCTAAGTAAATCCCTCATGTGAGCAGTAGAATCACTATCTGGTCTTCTTGTCTCCCTCCTAGGGCTCCTATCTCTTTCCTTGTCATGATGTTGAGCATTATTTCCTTCCTCATGGTTTTCTTTATTTTCAATTATATCTAGCCTCTGTAGGATCTCCCCCATCATGCGCCTCAATTGAACCCATTCAGATTCATTATTCTGACTTTCATCTCTCTCTTTCCTGTGGGTACCTTGGGATTGTTCTCCCTCATGGTCCCCTTGGAAAGTCTCTTGCTGAGACCTAGAGGCAGAGTTTTGGTGTCCATCCCTAGCTGCTCTATGGGTAACAGGGGCCATCTGGGAGAGTAACACAACATAAGAAAGGATATCTATAGATGAAAAATATAATCTAACTAAGCATAATAGACCCTAGAGCTCCCAATGTAGCAACCTAGGGCTCTGATACCAAATTGTCATGCCCCGCCAGGGAACCCAGTAGGATAAGAACAAAAGTTCCAAAATATGCTAGAACAATTTTTTATTTATTTTTTAATATAACATACATCTACCACTTCTAGAAAGTAAACATACTTAATGCCCTTACAGGTTCCCTTTAATGTTCATCAACATAATTCAAAGATATAACAGCTTGACACATAACATAATGTTCATAAAAGAAACATACAATGACCTTCTTAATTTTGAGCATGATATAATATTTCAGAACACATTAACTTTACTATCTATTTGATATGCTACAAAGCTTTTAGCATTTCATTTGAGACCAAAGTAAAAGTACATAACAATCCTATTTCCCATCATCCCATTACTACTATAGAATGAATAACTATCCTTTGCATCATTTTCCCCTTGATTATTATTTAAAACATCCATGCAATTAACACTTTTCATTTGATAACAACATATATAATAATGCAATTATAGTTTCTATTAGTGCCTTCTACTCAAATTTCATAACAACACAATAAGACAATAAAGAGATAGGTTAGGAAGGGTACCATAACTTTTTTAAAAACATTATTTCAAATACAAAGTAATCATCCCTTATCATAGTTCCTATAAACTACCCTCCCTTTTACAATGCTTTTCATAGAATTACATGTTTATTATAAGGCCATTCATGGCTTACAAATAATCTTTACAATATTTGAATGTACTATTTCAAAAGAGAGGTCTTCAACATCTTCAATCAAGGATCAAGAAGCATCATCAAAAGAGATCACGAAAACACCTCAAAAAATATTTACCACCCAACCATGTGGAACCACAAAGGTCCACTCCCTCGTGCTAGGAGATAAAACCAAGGTCCACGCAAGTACTAGGGCAATACTAAGGCAATGAGACATGTTTCCCCAAAACAATAAACAAGAACCACATATCACATAACAACATCAAATAACATCACAAGAGAGAGAACCACAACACCTACTAGGTGGGTGTCATCATATAGCCTTAATTTCAGGATCCACCCTCCCTACCATGTACCGCAGTCCCCTCTAAAAAGGATCCACCCAGCCTGTAACAATGGTCGCAATACTCCAACAGGCCTATATGGACTAAAATAATCATTTATTTTGTATTAGTGTGTTATATCCCAACCCAACCCAAGTTCATTTTTAGAAAGGTTATCACTTGAATTAAACCCACTCATAGGATCTCCTAGAAACCACTTTGGGTCCTGGCAACCTATAGTGATCCACCCACCTAGGGTATCTAGTTACCCTACTCAAAACATTTATCAAATAATAATAATAATAATTCATCTCACACAATAAGCATATAAGTTCAAGTACTCTCCCATGTCTTCCAAACCATAAGGATGAGTTTGACCCTTATTCCTAAGCCACAATCAAGCATGCATAACATATATAAAACATTTACTTTATTTTTATCATGAACACCTCACATAAATGAATTAGAGTCTTTAAAATAGAGGTACCTACTATAGAAAGCACCCAAACCCCTAAGAAGGAAAAGCAACCCAAAGAACAACTCAAAAACTTATTAAAATTGAACCATGTTTCTTGTTGTTTAATAGATATTTATCTTGATAAATGGTTTGAGTGAAGACTGAAATATATTTGAGAAAATAGTGTAATGATTTATATTTAATTTTAGCCTCAACCAAAGATTATAATAAAAGTTTAAATAAATTTTCTTTAAACTATTTAAAACCCTCTTTGATAGAGTTGTGTAAAAGAGTATGTTCATAAATTCATTTTAAATCATTAAAAGATGAAATATTTTGGATTATTATAATATTTGGAGTTGTCTTTCATATCCATTTATTTTATAGTCATTTAGTTTTAGTTTGAGGAAGATATTTGATGACCTAGTGACACAAACAATGATTTTTTTTGAGTTTGATTGATAGAAAATTAGTCTCAGTATAGGGAACTTAACTTTCAAACTAATTGTTGGATTTTCCTAAATTTTGGATATGTTTTAGTACGCCTATATTTCTATAGTTTTGCTGAAGTGATTTGAACATTAATATCTGTATTGAAAGTTATGAATATCAAAATCAGAACTATCAAAACTAGGACAATCATAATAATGGAAATCTTGTTTGTTGGGTTGATACTTGACACTTCAAGAATGGTTTCCTGGTTGAGATATGACATTTAATTATAGATGTATTTTTATAATTGAATCACTACAGATCATAAGTAATTTATATATATAAAAAAGATAAAACTAAAAATAAATACAAGACTCATTACTCCCCAACATGACACTCATTTTCTCCAAATTGATTTTCCCAACGAAAGCGTATCCCTTACACAAACACAGAAAGAAGCAAAAGAAAGTATTTCCAGAATAATACTCTGATTTTTAAATTTAAATCTTCGTATAAAATTTATTTAAATTATCCAAGCATAGCACAAGCAATCCACATGGATTCTTCCTGGAATGAGGCCTACCTTGGGTCCTACGGAGAAAATCTTTGAGAAAGAACAAGCAAAAATCCAACCTCTTCCTATGCAAATCTCTCTTCCTGCTCCTAAACCTTTAAAGTCCTTCTGATTTATCTTCCCAGAAAATGCCAACTCCCTCCTCCAAATATACAAACTTCAATGAGTAATACCAACTTGTATAGTTGGAGAGGTTGTTTTACGTGAAGCAACCATTCCAACCTCTACGGTTGGTATTATATATTAACACTAACTATAATAGTTTATTTAAATTTTAATAGATACCCCATGGAAATAAGTATACTAAATACTAGATAGCTAATAAAAATCTCAAATAACACATATAGCTCAATGGTAACTATCAAGACTCATACAAGACAAGTCATAGGTTCAAAACTCAGTGACTAAGATAACATTATTTTGATCCTTGATCTTTTTATTTTATTCTTTTATTTATTTTTTATATATATAGAATTAATAAAAAAAAATCTTATATTACACATACACACTATATATGCGAATATATATATATATATATATATATATATATATACATATGTTCATAAATATAACATAATACATCTGTATTACTTTTGTTTCATCTTTTTAATGCAACATAACATAAGCCACTTAAATAATTTAATGTGTAGGTATCCTATCAAAAATATAATCAAACATTATATAAAAATCATTACAAACAACATAAATCAGAGCCAATCAAAATAATCAACCCAATACCCATCATAAACATGACATTTCCCAACCCTCAAGATAGGGTGATCTTCCTAAATGGGAGACCTACGTCCAATAGGTTTACTTGTGGGAACCTTGGTGTTATCTCCTCAACAACAAAATTTGAGGATTTAGAGGTACGTTCAGATCTGTGTAGCAAGGTGGAGTCGATGCCTAGTACCTGCAATCTTGCATCACCGAAATGATAGAAATATATATCCATAAACAAATGAAAAACAAGGAGGGGGAGTGCAGGATCATGTGGGTCTCCGTAGAGTAACTACGACTACCTCCCCTCATCCTACAAATATCTCATATAGTAATCTATTCCAAGCATGATTGGGTTAGCATTGTTAGCTCGAGATAATAAACACATAATATAGCAGCCATATGAAAAGATTTTCGTAATGAAATCATGTACATAAACCAATGAAACCCTTAACTCACTAATGCATCAAATAACATACTGAACCATAAAGGTGCAAATATAACTAAATATGTCTCATC